>NC_053028.1:241362373-241488724 GCF_003073215.2 Triticum urartu | reverse complement strand
ATTGAGGATTTAATAAAAAAAATCAAATAAGATTTATTTCGGAGTTTTTCGGTATTTTTATTTGAATTTAGGAAAAATGCGCGTTTTCAAAGTTGTAGTTTGGGCCCAGATAAATGTTCACTTTATCGGGCTTGATTTTAGGAACCCGGCAAAATTTATTTCGTGATTTTTGGAGTCCGTTTAGTATTAGCGGATTTAAAAAAAAACGCGAACCGACTACGGGCCGTATTCGGCCTGGACTCCGCCGGCCTAGGCTATATAAGCCGCTGCCCCGGCCCGAGGAGAGCCTAGCCGCCAGCGCCCGACCTAACCCTAGCCGCCCGCCGCCGCCGCCGCCCGCCGCCGCCGACTCGCCGGAGCGCGCGCCTTTCGAGGTTCGCCGCCGCCTCCTTACCCGTGCTGTTTAAAAAAAAAATTCTGTTCGTCGTTTTTTCTTTTTCGTCGGATTTTCCGCGGTTATTTTCTGATCGCGATTTCTGATCCGATTTTCATTTTAGTATAACTTTTCGCTCGTTTATCGGAATCAGGCGATTCAAGCGCCTGGAGTTTCGTCTCGAAACCCTCTTTCCGAATAATCAACTTAAACATGTTTTTGCTACTGTAAAATTTGCCCTAGATCCAGATTGCTAGAACGAAGTTGTTTTCTTTCGCCGTTTGATCTCTTTTGCTTCGTTCGATTTGATTCTTTTTGCAAACCAGGGTTCTTAAGTTGAACTTTCTGGTTAGATCTTCTATTTGAGTTTTACCTGTGCATTAGATGAGTACTTATTGTATGCTTGTTGTTTGTCTGCGATAGAATACCCGGAGTGCGCCGCCTGTTACTTTGAATCTCTAGGTTACGCGGATCATCAGCAAGGCAAGTAACACTTTGATCATACCTCTTCTACAACCCAGTTTTATTGCATTAGATCAATCCTCACACATTGCATGATTAGGATCTAATTAAATTGTGGGATGGGAAGTAGATGAGGTAGTACCTATTACCTGTTTATTATCAAACCTTTGGGAGTTACTTCTACGTTTGCTTATTATGCCATGCTATGCTAGTAGACGTGGATTGGGTGAGTGAAATCCATGACAGATGTGAGATTGTTGATTAATGGTTTGTCTAAGGTGGCAACCTAACACACATCTGGGTGGATTGAGGCACCTGGGGTTACCAGGACTTGCCTGTTTTCTTTGGACCGCCACCAGGCTCAAAGGGATCATGAGATTATTCATACTAGAAATTTCCGTGTGCAGCCACAAGCCATTATGGGCTCTGGCATAGTTGACTAAGTTGTGCGAACTCTTACAGTGGTAGACTAGCAGATGTAGGGGTTGTAGGTGGTACGGTCTACCCGATCGTAAGGTGCTAGCGCTTCTGAAAGACTATGTCTCGGTCATCCGTCTTCTCAAACACCCTGTAGTGCGAGAAACCAAACGGAGGTGATCGAGTCTTGTGGGGAAAAGTGCGCAAACCTCTGCAGAGTGTAATAAACTAATCATGGTTAGCCGTGTCCCCGGTTATGGACATCTTGAGTACCTAGTACTTGGATTTTCATGTGAATCTCAACATGTTACTCTAAATTAATTTTGATGGGTTTTAATGATGTTACTTAATTGGGATTGAGAATGCTGTCAACCATTCTCAATGTTTAACAACCACCATGATAGTAATTAAATTTATTCCTTTGAAGTAGGGAAAAATTGGCTTTACGCAAAAACAGTAACCATAGAGCTTTCCACCAGCCAAATATGCATATAGTATAGCTGTTGCATTCCATTACTCTCTATGTGTTACCTTGCCAGCATATTCCATGTGCTGACCCGTTTTCGGGCTGCAACGTTAATGTTGCAGACTTTTCAGACGACGATTAAGGAGTTTAGGTCGTGGTTCTATACTCAGTGATGCCGTTGGAGTTGATGGACTCACTTATCTTCCAAGCCTTCCGCTGTTATCGTTACTAGATGGCCTTAAGCCATATTTATTGTATTAAGATCTCTTTTGAGACACTCGATGTAATAAGTGTGTGATTGCTACTCTGCTATAAATCCTCCGAGTACTGTGTGGTGTCAGCATTACTGATCCAGGGATGACACCGGAGCACAGAGATCAGGCTGTTTGAGGTCTGGTCGCTACAGAGATGGTATCAGAGCACACGCTGACTGTAGGACACGACCACTAAGCTTAACCCTAGATCACTACTCACTCTCTTGTCTTCTGACTTCTCATCTTTTCTACTCTTTAGGATGGCGGATGTAAGGAACCAGTTCACCCAACCAGATGAAGATACACCCTTTGGACGCCACCTGAAGGAAGTCACTAGATACCTGAACATAGGAATACCAAGCTTCACGGGAACCTACAACGCCACTTTACCTGAAGAAGAGCGCTGGATGATTCAAGTTCAAGTTCCAGGAAGGACGTTCATGCCAGTCACTGAGCCCATAGAGTTTTCTTTTGATGCCCCAACTTGGAGTCTAGGAAAGAGCATGGCAGCTCACATCGCCATGGGACGCATTGGAGAAGTCTACCGCAAGGATCTCAAGGATACTATCTACCAGATTTGTGGGCGCCGAGATGAACATGGGAGATGATCAGCACCAGGAAAGATAGATCAATTGCAGCTTTTATTCAGGAGTTAAATCAGCACATTCGACGCCAGGAGAATCAGATGTGCGCCGACATGATAGATCTGAAGAAGGCTAGGACTAGAATTAAGGAACTGGAGGAAGAACTCAAGGCTACACGCGAAGATTATGAAGAAGAAATTGAAGTATTGGTGGAGAAGAATGACGATCTGATCAAGAAGATTGGAATATTTATGGGAGGCCCGACACCAGTAGATGAAGACGAGGAACCCAAGGAGATTAGCCCGGAGGACTACATCATCATTGACGCCACCGACTCGGAACAAGATAGTAGTGATGATGACTATGTGGATGAAGCAGGAGCAGATATCATGGAGTTTACAACCGTAGAATACTTCTAGTAGACCACCTCATCAGTAGTAGTAGTCCACCATGTAAATATAGTAGTCCGAGCACTTTTTGCGATAGTTAGACCGATTGTATGCCTTTGTTTGATTGATTGAAGTGAATTGTGTGCTTTTGCCTCATGTGCATATGGGTAGTGTTTTCCCTTTAGACCCCTCTATTCTTACATCTCATCTTTTCTAAACCCTCAGATGCCTCCGAGACGTGACCCCGGATTTGCCTTTCCGCCGGAGCTCACTCAGTTGATCCAGCAGCAGAACACCCTGATGCAGTTGCTAGTTCAGAATCAGAACCAAGGGAACAACAACAACAACCCACCACCACCACCTGTTGACCACTTAGCCCATTTTCTTAGGCTGAATCCGCCGGTGTTTTCCAGTAGCACCGAGCCGATAGTAGCAGATGATTGGCTCCGCAAGATAGCTAGGGAGTTGACCACAGCAGGATGCACAGATGTGGAGAAGATTAAGTTTGCCACACATCAGTTAGAAGGACCCGCAGCATCTTGGTGGGAGAATTTCACAGCCACATTTCCAGTTGACACTGTCACATGGGACCAGTTTCAGCAGGCTTTTCGTACTGCCCATGTTTCAGCAGGAGCAATGGCCATGAAGAGGCGTGAGTTTCGTAACTTGCGCCAAGGAGGACGGACAGTTGGCCAGTATGTGGAGGAGTTTAGTAAGTTAGCACGTTATGCCCTAGATGACGTTGCTACGGATGTAGCTAAGCAGGAGAAATTCCTGGAAGGACTGAATGATGAGTTGAGTATGCAGTTGATGGCAGCCACCTTCAACAACTACCAGGAGTTGGTAGATCGTGCTCTTATGATTGAAGGGAAGCAGCAGCAAATTGAGAACCGCAAGAGGAAGCATGTACAAGGAAAGTATAATTCAGGAGCTCAGCAGAAGCCTCGTTTTACCCCTAGACCGGGAGGACATTTTCAGCATACCCATGGAGTAGGTAGCTCGCACAATCACAATGGCACCAAGAATGGTAATGGGAATGGAGGAAGTAATGGACAGAACCGCAGCACCCCATCAACCCCAGCCAAGAAGGACTTGAGCCACGTCACTTGCTATAAGTGTTCGAAGCCAGGACATTTTGCAAATGAATATCCTGAAGGCCAAAACGACAATGGAAGTTCTGGGAAGAAGCCGAACCCTTTCAACAGGGGACAGGTGAACCACGTTAGCGTGGAGGAAGTTGAAGCTCAGCCCGATGCAGTAATAGGTAAGTTTTTGGTTAAGTCATTTACTGCACTCGTTCTTTTTGATACTGGTGCATCGCATTCATACATCTCAAGGGGATTTGTGGATAAGTATAACCTACCAACCCAAGCCCTTAGGTCACCCATGTTAGTAACCTCGCCAGGAGCAGAGTATGTGGCAAGTCTATGGTGTGATCGGTTACCATTAAGGATTGGTAACTATGTTTTTCCCTCAGACCTAATAGTATTGGAATCTCAAGGATTGGATGTGATATTAGGCATGGATTGGTTATCAAAGTATAAAGGGAATATTGAGTGTGCTAGTAAGACAATTTTGCTTACCACACCAGAAGGGAGAAGGATCAAGTATGTATCCCGGCATGTGCCAAAGAGGACCCAAGTAAACTGCCTAACAGGAGTTGTGCAGGAGGAAGTACCAGTGGTAAAGGATTTTCCTGATGTATTTCCCGAAGAGTTGCCAGGCATGCCATCGGATAGAGACATTGAGTTTTTGATTGAGCTATTGCCAGGCACTGGGCCAATATCGAAGAGACCATATAGGATGCCAGCAAAAGATTTGGTGGAAATTAAGAAGCAGATTAAGGAGTTACTGGACAAGGGATATATTCGCCCAAGTTCTTCGCCTTGGGGATCACCAGTACTTTTAGTGGAGAAGAAGGATGGATCGTTAAGGATGGTTGTTGATTATCGAGGATTGAACGAAGTAACGATCAAGAACAAGTACCCACTACCCATGATCAACGATCTGTTTGATCGATTGCAAGGAGCTAAGGTATTTTCCAAGATCGATTTGCGATCAGGATACCACCAGTTGAAGATTCGAGAACAGGATATTCCTAAGACAGCTTTCACCACCAGGTATGGGCTGTATGAGTATACCGTTATGTCATTTGGACTGACTAACGCGCCTGCCTATTTTATGAACATGATGAACAAAGTGTTTATGGAGTTTTTGGATAAGTTCGTCGTAGTGTTCATTGATGATATCCTGGTTTATTCGAAGAATGAAGAGGAGCATAAGGAGCATTTGCGTTTGGTACTTGGAAAGCTCAGAGAACACCAACTATACGCCAAGTTCAGCAAATGTGAGTTTTGGTTGAAGGAAGTAGGATTCCTCGAACACGTTATATCTGGAGAAGGTATAGCAGTAGATCCCGCTAAAGTTGAAACCGTGACCAAGTGGGAAGCACCAACAACAGTTGGAGAGATCCGTAGTTTTCTTGGACTCGCAGGATACTATCAGAGATTTATTGAGAATTTCTCAAAGATCGCAAAGCCTATGACGGAGTTGCTAAAGAAGGATACTAAATTCAATTGGACTGAGGAGTGTGAGGCTAGTTTCCAGGAGTTGAAGAAACGCTTGGTTACCTCACCAGTGTTGATTTTGCCAGATCAAACCAAGGATTATGAGGTGTATTGCGACGCTTCACGTCGAGGACTTGGAGTAGTGCTTATGCAGGAAGGAAGAGTTGTTTCGTATGCTTCACAACAACTGAAGCCTCACAAATTGAATTATGCCATGCATGATTTGGAGTTAGCAGCCATAGTGCATGCGTTGAAGACATGGAGACATTTCCTCATTGGAAATCATTGTGAGGTGTACACGGATCATAAGAGTTTGAAGTACATTTTCACGCAGAAGGAGTTGAATCTCAGACAAAGGAGATGGTTGGAGCTCATCAAGGATTATGATATGAGATTGCATTATCATCCCGGGAAAGCTAATGTAGTAGCTGACGCATTAAGCTGCAAGAGCCATGTCAATAGGTTAATGACGGGAGAAATATCCAAGGAGTTAGCAGAAAACCTTCGTGAACTATGTTTGGAAATAGTTCCGAGAGGCTATGTAGCATCATTGGAGATTCAGTCAACATTGATGGATAGAATCAGAGAAGCTCAGAAAACTGACAAGGAGATTGCTTCTATAAAGGAGAAACTGGGCAAAGGAAAAGCTAAAGAATTTCGTGAGGATGAGCACGGCACCCTATGGTTTGAAGATCGTGTTTATGTGCCCAATAACCCGGAGATTAGAAAGTTGATTCTGCAAGAGGCCCATGATTCACCGTATTCGGTTCACCCAGGAAATACCAAGATGTATTTGGATTTGAAGGATATTTTCTGGTGGACCGGAATGAAGAAGGATATTGCGGAGTATGTAGCAGTTTGTGATGTATGTCAGAGAGTAAAAGCAGAGCATCAGAAGCCAGCAGGATTGTTGCAACCATTGCCGATACCCGAATGGAAGTGGGATAAGCTAGGCATGGATTTTATCACGGGATTGCCCAGGACTCATTCAGGCTATGACTCGATTTGGGTTGTAGTCGATCGATTGACGAAAGTAGCTCATTTCATCCCAGTAAAGACCACTTACACCAGTGCTAAGTTGGCAAAGATATACATGACCAGGATCGTATGTTTGCATGGAGTTCCGAGGAGTATCATATCAGATAGAGGAACCCAGTTTACCTCAAAGTTCTGGAAGCAGTTGCATGAGACTTTGGGTACTAGGCTAGAATTTAGTACAGCTTTTCACCCACAGACAGATGGACAGACTAAGAGAGTCAATCAGATTTTGGAGGATATGCTGAGAGCTTGTGCGCTAGATTATGGATCTAGTTGGGACGATAATTTGCCATATGCGGAGTTTTCTTACAATAATAGCTATCAGACCAGTTTGAAGATGGCCCCTTTCGAGGCTTTGTATGGAAGGAGGTGCAGGACACCGTTGTCATGGGACGAAGTTGGAGACCGTCAGTTGTTTGGACCAGATCTGATTAAAAAGTCTGAACAGAAGGTGAAGTTGATTTGCGATAGGCTCAAGGTAGCCCAGTCCAGGCAGAAGAGCTACGCAGATTCTAAACGCAAGGAGACAGTTTACGAAGTTGGAGACAGAGTTTATCTTCGAGTATCCCCACTTCGAGGGATTAAGCGCTTTGGAGTTAAGGGGAAGTTAGCGCCACGATTTGTAGGACCATATCGAGTTTTGGAGCGTATGGGAGAAGTGGCTTACAAGTTGGAATTGCCAGAAGGATTAACAGGAGTTCATGATGTGTTTCACGTTTCTCAGTTGAAGAAGTGTCACGCGGAGATGACTGACATACCTTTGAGAGACACAGTGCCATTGGAAGCAATCCAATTGGACGACAATTTGACCTATGAGGAGAAACCAGTCAAGATTCTCGAGTTTGCCAGCCGAGTTACTCGCAACAAGGTTATCAAGTTTTGCAAAGTTCAGTGGAGCCACCACACAGAGGATGAAGCCACCTGGGAGCGAGAGGAAGATTTGCTCAAAGACCACCCTCACCTATTTTCTAGCCAACCCGAATCTCGAGGGCGAGATTCATCTTAAGGGGGGTAGGTTTGTAACATCCCAAATTTTCAATTTGGAATGTTATACATTAGATCATCATGCATATCATATTTTATTTTGCTTTTGGTTTTGATCCTAGAAAATCCTAAGCAACTCAAGGACCCACGGAGAGAGTTGGGGATTTCGTTATTTACGTATTTGAGTTTTCTCAAATTATGTAAACAGGATCATTTGATTTTATTTATTTTATCATCAATTATTTCTATTACAAAAATATGAGAGAGGGAATAAAATGACTTTCCCAAAATATAGAAATATTGAGGATTTAATAAAAAAAATCAAATAAGATTTATTTCGGAGTTTTTCGGTATTTTTATTTGAATTTAGGAAAAATGCGCGTTTTCAAAGTTGTAGTTTGGGCCCAGATAAATGTTCACTTTATCGGGCTTGATTTTAGGAACCCGGCAAAATTTATTTCGTGATTTTTGGAGTCCGTTTAGTATTAGCGGATTTAAAAAAAAACGCGAACCGACTACGGGCCGTATTCGGCCTGGACTCCGCCGGCCTAGGCTATATAAGCCGCTGCCCCGGCCCGAGGAGAGCCTAGCCGCCAGCGCCCGACCTAACCCTAGCCGCCCGCCGCCGCCGCCGCCCGCCGCCGCCGACTCGCCGGAGCGCGCGCCTTTCGAGGTTCGCCGCCGCCTCCTTACCCGTGCTGTTTAAAAAAAAAATTCTGTTCGTCGTTTTTTCTTTTTCGTCGGATTTTCCGCGGTTATTTTCTGATCGCGATTTCTGATCCGATTTTCATTTTAGTATAACTTTTCGCTCGTTTATCGGAATCAGGCGATTCAAGCGCCTGGAGTTTCGTCTCGAAACCCTCTTTCCGAATAATCAACTTAAACATGTTTTTGCTACTGTAAAATTTGCCCTAGATCCAGATTGCTAGAACGAAGTTGTTTTCTTTCGCCGTTTGATCTCTTTTGCTTCGTTCGATTTGATTCTTTTTGCAAACCAGGGTTCTTAAGTTGAACTTTCTGGTTAGATCTTCTATTTGAGTTTTACCTGTGCATTAGATGAGTACTTATTGTATGCTTGTTGTTTGTCTGCGATAGAATACCCGGAGTGCGCCGCCTGTTACTTTGAATCTCTAGGTTACGCGGATCATCAGCAAGGCAAGTAACACTTTGATCATACCTCTTCTACAACCCAGTTTTATTGCATTAGATCAATCCTCACACATTGCATGATTAGGATCTAATTAAATTGTGGGATGGGAAGTAGATGAGGTAGTACCTATTACCTGTTTATTATCAAACCTTTGGGAGTTACTTCTACGTTTGCTTATTATGCCATGCTATGCTAGTAGACGTGGATTGGGTGAGTGAAATCCATGACAGATGTGAGATTGTTGATTAATGGTTTGTCTAAGGTGGCAACCTAACACACATCTGGGTGGATTGAGGCACCTGGGGTTACCAGGACTTGCCTGTTTTCTTTGGACCGCCACCCAGGCTCAAAGGGATCATGAGATTATTCATACTAGAAATTTCCGTGTGCAGCCACAAGCCATTATGGGCTCTGGCATAGTTGACTAAGTTGTGCGAACTCTTACAGTGGTAGACTAGCAGATGTAGGGGTTGTAGGTGGTACGGTCTACCCGATCGTAAGGTGCTAGCGCTTCTGAAAGACTATGTCTCGGTCATCCGTCTTCTCAAACACCCTGTAGTGCGAGAAACCAAACGGAGGTGATCGAGTCTTGTGGGGAAAAGTGCGCAAACCTCTGCAGAGTGTAATAAACTAATCATGGTTAGCCGTGTCCCCGGTTATGGACATCTTGAGCACCTAGTACTTGGATTTTCATGTGAATCTCAACATGTTACTCTAAATTAATTTTGATGGGTTTTAATGATGTTACTTAATTGGGATTGAGAATGCTGTCAACCATTCTCAATGTTTAACAACCACCATGATAGTAATTAAATTTATTCCTTTGAAGTAGGGAAAAATTGGCTTTACGCAAAAACAGTAACCATAGAGCTTTCCACCAGCCAAATATGCATATAGTATAGCTGTTGCATTCCATTACTCTCTATGTGTTACCTTGCCAGCATATTCCATGTGCTGACCCGTTTTCGGGCTGCAACGTTAATGTTGCAGACTTTTCAGACGACGATTAAGGAGTTTAGGTCGTGGTTCTATACTCAGTGATGCCGTTGGAGTTGATGGACTCACTTATCTTCCAAGCCTTCCGCTGTTATCGTTATTAGATGGCCTTAAGCCATATTTATTGTAATAAGTTCTCTTTTGAGACACTCGATGTAATAAGTGTGTGATTGCTACTCTGCTATAAATCCTCCGAGTACTGTGTGGTGTCAGCATTACTGATCCAGGGATGACACCTGGAGCACAGAGATCAGACTGTTTGAGGTCTGGTCGCTACAGAACTACTTTCCAATAAGGGAGCAGGTACAGTTACCTCATCAAGTTCTACTTTCCTCCCACTCACTTCTTTCGAGAAAAACTCCTTCTCTAGAAAATCCGAATTTAGCAACAAAAGTCTTGCCTTCGGATCTGTGATAGAAGGTGTACCCAACAGTCTCCTTTGGGTATCCTATGAAGACACATTTCTCCGATTTGGGTTTGAGCTTATCAGGATGAAACTTTTTCATAAGCATCGCAGCCCCAAACTTTAAGAAATCAACTTTGTTCTTGCAAACCACAGTTCACCTGCTCGTCCTCACGTGTATGGGTTTCGTAGTAATTTCAAAAAAATTCCTACGCACACGCAAGATCATGTGATGCATAGCAACGAGAGGGGAGAGTGTTGTCTACGTACCCACGCAGACCGACTGCGGAAGCGTTGACACAACGTAGAGGAAGTAGTCGTACGTCTTCACGATCCAACCGATCAAGCACCGAAACTACGGCGCCTCCGAGTTCGAGCACACGTTCAGCTCGATGACGATCCCCGGACTCCGATCCAGCAAAGTGTCGGGGAAGAGTTCCGTCAGCACGACGGCGTGGTGACGATCTTGATGCACTACAGCAGCAGGGCTTCGCCTAAACTCCGCTACAGTATTATCGAGGAATATGGTGGCTGGGGGCACCGCACACGGCTAAGGAATAGATCACGTGGATCAACTTGTGTGTTCTAGGGTGCCTCTACCTCAGTATATAAAGGACTAGAGGGGGGAGGCTGGCCGGCCAAGGAGGCGCGCCAGGAGAGTCCTACTCCCTCTGGGAGTAGGATTCCCCCCCCCCCAATCCTAGTTGGAATAGGATTCGGAGGGGGAAAAGAGAGAGAGGGGGCCGGCCACCTCTCCTAGTCCTAATAGGACTAGGGGAAGGGGGGAGGCGCGCAGCCCACCTTGGGCTGCCCCTTTCTCCTTTCCACTAAAGCCCAAGGCCCATATAGCTCCCGGGGGGTTCCGGTAACCTCCCGGTACTCCGGTAAAATCCCGATTTCACCCGGAACACTTCCGATATCCAAACATAGGCTTCCAATATATCAATCTTTATGTCTCGACCATTTCGAGACTCCTCGTCATGTCCGTGATCACATCCGGGACTCCGAACAACCTTCGTTACATCAAAATGCATAAACTCATAATATAACTGTCATCGTAACCTTAAGCGTGCGGACCCTACGGGTTCGAGAACAATGTAGACATGACCGAGACACGTCTCCGGTCAATAACCAATAGCGGGACCTGGATGCCCATATTGGCTCCTACATATTCTACGAAGATCTTTATCGGTCAGACCGCATAACAACATACGTTGTTCCCTTTGTCATCGGTATGTTACTTGCCCGAGATTCGATCGTCGGTATCCAATACCTAGTTCAATCTCGTTACCGGCAAGTCTCTTTACTCGTTCGTAATACATCATCTCCGCAACTAACTCATTAGTTGCAATGCTTGCAAGGCTTATAGTGATGTGCATTACCGAGAGGGCCCAGAGATACCTCCTCCGACAATCGGAGTGACAAATCCTAATCTCGAAATACGCCAACCCAACATGTACCTTTGGAGACACCTGTAGAGCACCTTTATAATCACCCAGTTACGTTGTGACGTTTGGTAGCACACAAAGTGTTCCTCCGGCAAACGGGAGTTGCATAATCTCATAGTCATAGGAATATGTATAAGTCATGAAGAAAGCAATAGCAACATACTAAACGATCGGGTGCTAAGCTAATGGAATGGGTCATGTCAATCAGATCATTCTCTTAATGATGTGATCCCGTTAATCAAATAACAACTCATTGTTCATGGTTAGGAAACATAACCATCTTTGATTAACGAGCTAGTCAAGTAGAGGCATACTAGTGACACTCTGTTTGTCTATGTATTCACACATGTATTATGTTTCCGGTTAATACAATTCTAGCATGAATAATAAACATTTATCATGATTATAAGGAAATAAATAATAACTTTATTATTGCCTCTAGGGCATATTTCCTTCAGTCTCCCACTTGCACTAGAGTCAATAATCTAGATTACACTGTAATGATTCTAACACCCATGGAGCCTTGGTGCTGATCGTGTTTTGCTCGTGGAAGAGGCTTAGTCAACGGGTCTGCAACATTCAGATCCGTATGTATCTTGCAAATCTCTATGTTTCCCACCTGGACTAGATCCCGGATGGAATTGAAGCGTCTCTTGATGTGCTTGGTTCTCTTGTGAAATCTGGATTCCTTTGCCAAGGCAATTGCACCAGTATTGTCACAAAAGATTTTCATTGGACTCGATGCACTAGGTATGACACCTAGATCGGATATGAAATCCTTCATCCAGACTCCTTTGTTCGCTGCTTCTGAAGCAGCTATGTACTCCGCTTCACATGTAGATCCTGCTACGACGCTTTGTTTAGAACTGCACCAGCTGACAGCTCCACCGTTTAATGTAAACACGTATCCGGTTTGCGATTTAGAATCGTCTGGATCAGTGTCAAAGCTTGCATCAACGTAACCATTTACGACGAGCTCTTTGTCACCTCCATATACGAGAAACATATCCTTAGTCCTTTTCAGGTATTTCAGGATGTTCTTGACCGCTGTCCAGTGATCCACTCCTGGATTACTTTGGTACCTCCCTGCTAGACTTATAGCAAGGCACACATCGGGTCTGGTACACAGCATTGCATACATGATAGATCCTATGGCTGATGCATAGGGAACATCTTTCATATTCTCTCTATCTTCTGCAGTGGTCGGGCATTGAGTCTTACTCAATTTCACACCTTGTAACACAGGCAAGAATCCTTTCTTTGCTTGATCCATTTTGAACTTCTTCAAAATTTTGTCAAGGTATGTTGTTTGTGAAAGTCCAATTAAGCGTTTTGATCTATCTCTATAGATCTTTATGCCTAATATGTAAGCAGCTTCACCGAGGTCTTTCACTGAAAAACTCTTATTCAAGTATCCCTTTATGCTATCCAGAAATTCTATATCATTTCCAATTAGTAATATGTCATCCACATATAATATCAGAAATGCTACAGAGCTCCCACTCACTTTCTTGTAAATACAGGCTTCTCCGAAAGTCTGTATAAAACCAAATGCTTTGATCACACTATCAAAGCGTTTATTCCAACTCCGAGAGGCTTGCACCAGTCCATAAATGGATCGCTAGAGCTTGCACACTTAGCTCCTTTTGGATCGACAAAACCTTCTGGTTGCATCATATACAACTCTTCTTCCAGAAATCCATTCAGGAATGCAGTTTTGACATCCATTTGCCAAATTTCATAATCATAAAATGCGGCAATTGCTAACATGATTCGGACGGACTTAAGCATCGCTACGGGTGAGAAAGTCTCATCGTAGTCAATCCCTTGAACTTGCCGAAAACCTTTCGCGACAAGTCGAGCTTTGTAGACAGTAATATTACCGTCAGCGTCAGTCTTCTTCTTGAAGATCCATTTATTCTCAATTGCTTGCCGATCATTGGGCAAGTCAACCAAAGTCCATACTTTGTTCTCATACATGGATCCCATCTCAGATTTCATGGCTTCAAGCCACTTTGCGGAATCTGGGCTCACCATCGCTTCTTCATAGTTCGTAGGTTCATCATGATCTAGTAGCATGACTTCCAGAACAGGATTACCGTACCACTCTGGCGCGGATCTGTAACACCCTCGATGCGACTATATCTCCCACGTGTCGAGGCACGACTTAGAGGCATAATCGCATTGAAGGCATATGTCGCAAGTGAGGTAATCTTCACACAACCCATGTAATATAATAAGGGAAAGAGATTACATAGTTGGCTTACACTCGCCACTTCACACAATTACATGAATAAAGCATTACATCAACCAAATCCAAACAGGGTCCGACTACGGAACCAAAATAAAAGAAGAACCCCAAATGCGACAAAGGTCCCCGATCGACCCCAACTGGGCTCCACTACTGATCGACTGAAACGAAACAACACAAAAGGACAAGATCTTCATCGAGCTCCTCCTGAGCCTAGTTGCGTCATCTGCACGGACTCATCGGCACCTGCAAGCTGGTTTTGGAAGTATCTGTGAGCCACGGGGACTCAGCAATCTCGCACCCTCGCGATCAACACTATTTAAGCTCATGGGTAAGGTAAAGGTATGAGGTGGAGCTGCAGCAAGCGACTAGCATATATGGTGGCTAACATACGCAAATGAGAGCGAGAAGAGAAGGCAAAGCACGGTCGATAAAAGTATGATCAAGAAGTGATCCTGGACTACCTACGTCAAGCATAACTCCAACAACCGTGTTCACTTCCCGGACTCCGCCGGAAAGAGACCATCACGGTTACACACGCTGTTGATTCATTTTAATTAAGGTCGACTTCAGGTTTTCTACAACCGGATGTTAACAAATTCCCATCTGCCCATAACCGGGGGCACGGCTTTCGAAAGTTCAAATCCCTGCAGGGTGTCCCAACTTAGCCCATCACAAGCTCTCACGGTCAACGAAGGAATAGACCTCCACCCGAGATGTTCCGATCAGACTCGGTATCCCGGTACAACAAGACATTTCGACAGGGTAAAACTAAACCAGCAACACCGCCCGAATGTGCCGACAAATCCTGATAGGAGCTGCACATATCTCTTTCTCAGGGCACACTCAGATGAGACTAGCTACGAGTAAAACCAACCCTCAAGTTTCCACGAGGTGGCCCCGCAGGCAGCTCAGTTCGGACCAACACTCAGAGAAGCACTGGCCCGGGGGGGTTTAAAATAATGATGACCCTTGGGCACGCGACCCCCAAGGGAAAAGAAAAGGCTAGGCGGCGAATGGTAAAACCAATGTTGGGCATTGCTGGAAAAGCTTTACTTAAGGCGAACTGTCAAGGGGTTCCCATTATAGCCCAACCGCGTGAGGAACGCAAAATCCGGGAACATAACACCGATATGACGGAAACTAGGGCGGCAAGAGTGGAACAAAACACCAGGCATAAGGCCGAGCCTTCCACCCTTTACCAAGTATATAGATGCATTAATTAAATAAGATATATTGTGATATCCCAACAAGTAAATAAATATTCCAACAAGGAACGGCCTCCAATCTTCACCTGCAGCTAGCAACGCTATAAGAGGGGCTGAGCAAAGCGGTAACATAGCCAATCAACAGTTTGCTAGGACATGGTGGGTTAGAGGTTTGACATGGCATTTTGGGAGGCTGACAAGCAAATGGTAGGCATCGTAGCATTGGCATAGCAAGAGCGAGCAAACTAGCATAGCAAAGATAGTAGTGATTTCGAGGGTATGATCATCTTGCCTGAAATCCCGCAAGGAAGAAGAACGAGTCCATGAAGAAGACAAACAGACGTAGACGAACGGATCCTCACAACCTCGACGTTATCGGAACCAACCCGAAGAAGCAACCACCGGAAAAGAAGCACACAACATAGTAAACAACCACGACATGAACATGGCATGATGCACAATCAAGTATGATGCATGTCCGGTTTAAGTATGCATGGCATGGCAAGGAGCACAAGCAATCCTACAAATTAAGTGGAGCTCAATATGCATCGGGATGCATATTGACAAGACACCACGTCAATTATTTAGTTCTCTCGTTTATGTACCCCAACAATATTAAATGTTGTTTAACATGGCAAGAGGTGAAGCACAACAAAACTACCTATTTAGGCAGGTTTAAATGAGGCCGGAAGCAACGAACAACAATTCCGGTAAATCCTCATATGCATATTTTAGGTTAGGTACTGTTCTGCCCTAAACCAGATTTTAGAGTTATTAAACATGCAAGATGATGCCACCATGTTAAACTAGGCATTTTTCTACCCCATTTACATATAAAGATTATTAAAATCGGAGCTACGGTTATTTAGTTATGAATTAAATCATATTAGCATGGCATAGGAGCAAATTAATGCAAACAACATTTTTAACATTTCAAACATAGATGAAAGTTGGATATTATTAATCTACACAAAATTCTGAGCAAGTTTCATATATAAATCATTTTAATCCGATGCACCATTTGTGAGTTAGTAAATGCATGATCTAGGGGGACTAAACTGCAAAACTGGCTGACTCAGGATAATAGACAACATCGCAACAGGAAAAAAAACATGCATCGGGCCGAAACTGGGCAGCCCAACAGGCACAGGGGAGAAGGGGCACTGGGATGTGGGTGGCTCACCCATGGGCCTGGCCCGGTAGCAGGAGCGGCCTGGCAGGGGGCACGCTGGCGCGCGGAGAGAGGGCAGGCCGAGGCGGCGCTGGGCCTTGGCGCCCGCGGCAGGAGGCGAGGCCGACGTTGCTGGGCCTTGGCGCGCTGCACTGGGCCGGAGGCGAGGCCCACGCGGAGGGTCAACGGCGTCGAGCGGGGATCTGGTTCCCGATCCATGGCGGCGACGGCGCACCGGGTTCCCGACGAGGGCGGAGGGCACGACGACGGCCGGAGAGCGACGGGGAGCGCCGGGGATGGATAGATCCGGGCGGTGGCTCACCGGATCCGGTGCGGAAATGGCGGGAGCGGCTCGGGACGACGAGCTTGACGCCTCGTCGCCGGCGAGCACCTGCGGGAGAGAGAGAGGCCGTGAGAGAGACCAGGGAGGGAGGAGCAGAAGGCGGGGCCGGCACGAGCTCACCGCGGCGGCGATGGTGCGTCGCGAGGCGCGACCGGGTGGCAGAGAAGACTCCGGGCAGGGATCCGGCGAAGCCTCGCCGGAGTTCCACGGCGGCGGCGCGACGCGATGGTGAAGGCAGCGTACGGGCTGCGCGGCGGCGGAGCAGGGCCGGTTCGGCCCGGCGCGGGCCGGATCCGGGCATGGCGGGTCCGCACGGCGGGGAAGTGGGCACAACGACGCGTGTCAGCTCCGGATTGGACGAAAGCGGCGGCGGACATGTCCGGGCTGCGGGGGAGAAGTGTCCGGCGGCGCGGAGAGGCTGAAGTTAGGGTTTCATCCGCGAAATGATCCGAAATTTCGGGGAGGGGTGCTCTTTTATAGGTAGAGGGAGCTAGGAAGCTCCAAATGAGGTGCGGTTTTCGGCCACGCGATCGTGATCGAACGACCGAGATGATGGAACAGAGTTAGGTGGGTTTTGGGCCAAAATGGAAGGGTGTTGGGCTGCAACACACACGAGGCCTTCTCGGTCCCTCGGTTAACCGTTGGAGTATCAAACGAAGTCCAAATGGTACGAAACTTGACAGGCGGTCTACCGGTAGTAAACCAAGGCCGCATGACAAGTCTCGGTCCAATCCGGAAATGTTTAATCCCCACACAAGAAAGAAAGGTAGAAATGACCACCGGGGGAGAACGAAGCGCCGGATTGCAAAACGGACAACGGGGAAAATTCTCGGATGCATGAGACGAACACGTATGCAAATGCAATGCACATGATGACATGATATGAGATGCATGACACGCAAGCAATGACAATGCAACAACAGCGGATAACTGCACGACACCTGGCACATCGGTCTCGGGGCGTTACAGGATCTCACTCTGGTTGATCTACGAGGTTCAGTAGTATCTTGATCTGAAGTTTCATGATCATTATCATTAGCTTCCTCACTAACTGGTGTAGGTGTCACTGGAACAGTTTTCTGTGATGTACTACTTTCCAGTAAGGGAGCAGGTACAGTTACCTCGTCAAGTTCTACTTTCCTCCCACTCACTTCTTTCGAGAGAAACTCCTTCTCTAGAAAGTTTCCGAATTTAGCAACAAAAGCCTTGCCATCGGATCTGTGATAGAAGGTGTATCCAATAGTTTCCTTTGGATATCCTATAAAGACACATTTCTCCGATTTGGGTTCGAGCTTATCAGGTTGAAGCTTTTTCACATAAGCATCGCAGCCCCAAACTTTCAGAAACGACAACTTTGGTTTCTTGCCAAACCATAGTTCATAAGGCGTCATCTCAATGGATTTTGATGGTGCCCTATTTAACGTGAATGCGGCCGTCTCTAGAGCGTATCCCCAAAACAATAGCGGTAAATCAGTAAGAGACATCATAGATCGCACCATATCTAGTAAAGTACGATTACAACGTTCGGACACACCATTACGCTATGGTGTTCCGGGTGGCGTGAGTTGCGAAACTATTCCACAAATTTTCAAATGTACACCAAACTCGTAACTCAAATATTCTCCTCCATGATCAGATCGTAGAAACTTTATTTTCTTGTTACGATGATTTTCAACTTCACTCTAAAATTCCTTGAACTTTTCAAATGTTTCAGACTTATGTTTCATTAAGTAGATATACCCATATCTGCTTAAATCATCTGTGAAGGTGAGAAAATAACGATATCCGCCACGAGCCTCAATATTCATCGGACCACATACATCTGTATGTATGATTTCCAACAAATCTGTTGCTCTCTCCATAGTTCCGGAGAACGGTGTTTTGGTCATCTTGCCCATGAGGCATGGTTCGCAAGTACGAAGTGATTCATAATCAAGTGGTTCCAAAAGTCCATCAGTATGGAGTTTCTTCATGCGCTTTACACCGATATGACCTAAACGGCAGTGCCACAAATAAGTTGCACTCTCATTATCAACTCTGCATCTTTTGGCTTCAACATTATGAATATGTGTGTTACTACTATCGAGATTCAATAAGAATAGACCACTCTTCAAGGGTGCATGACCATAAAAGATATTACTCATATAAATAGAACAACCATTATTCTCTGATTTAAATGAATAACCGTCTCGCATCAAACAAGATCCAGATATAATGTTCATGCTTAACGCTGGCACCAAATAACAATTATTTAGGTCTAATACTAATCCCGAAGGTAGATGTAGAGGTAGCGTGCCGACTGCGATCACATCGACTTTGGAACCGTTTCCCACGCGCATCGTCACCTCGTCCTTAACCAATCTTCGCTTAATCCGTAGTCCCTGTTTCGAGTTGCAAATATTAGCAACAGAGCCAGTATCAAATACCCAGGTGCTACTGCGAGCATTAGTAAGGTACACATCAATAACATGTATATCACATATACCTTTGTTCACCTTGCCATCCTTATTATCCGCCAAATACTTGGGGCAGTTTCGCTTCCAGTGACCAGTCTGCTTGCAATAGAAGCACTCAGTTTCAGGCTTAGGTCTAGGTTTGGGTTTCTTCTCTTGAGTAGCAACTTGCTTGTCGTTCTTTTTTGAAGTTCCCCTTCTTTTCCCTTTGCCCTTTTTCTTGAAACTAGTGGTCTTGTTGACCATCAACACTTGATGCTCCTTCTTGATTTCTACCTCCGCAGCTTTCAGCATCGCGAAGAGCTCGGGAATAGTCTTGTTCATCCCTTGCATATTATAGTTCATCACGAAGCTCTTGTAGCTTGGTGGCAGTGATTGAAGAATTCTGTCAATGACGCAATCATCTGGAAGATTAACTCCCAATTGAATCAAGTGATTATTATACCCAGACATTTTGAGTATATGCTCACTGACAGAACTGTTCTCCTCCATCTTGCAGCTATAGAACTTATTGGAGACTTCATATCTCTCAATCCGGGCATTTGCTTGAAATATTAACTTCAACTCCTGGAACATCTCATATGCTCCATGACGTTCAAAACGTCGTTGAAGTCCCGATTCTAAGCCGTAAAGCATGGCACACTGAACTATCGAGTAGTCATCAGCTTTGCTCTGCCAGACGTTCATAACATCCGGCGTTGCTCCTGCAGCAGGCCTGGCACCCAGCGGTGCTTCCAGGACGTAATTCTTCTGTGCAGCAATGAGGATAATCCTCAAGTTACGGACCCAGTCCGTGTAATTGCTACCATCATCTTTCAACTTTGCTTTCTCAAGGAACGCATTAAAATTCAACGGAACAACAGCACGAGCCATCTATCTACAATCAAACATAAACAAGCAAGATACTAATCAGGTACTAAGTTTCATGATAAATTTAAGTTCAGTTAATCAAATTAATTAAAGAACTCCCACTTAGATAGACATCCCTTTAATCCTCTAAGTGATTACGTGATCCAAATCAACTAAACCATAACCGATCATCACGTGAGATGGAGTAGTTTTCAATGGTGAACATCGTTATGTTGATCATATCTACTATATGATTCACGCTCGACCTTTCGGTCTCCGTGTTCCGAGGCCATATCTGTATATGCTTGGCTCGTCAAGTATAACCTGAGTATTCCGCGTGTGCAACTGTTTTGCACCCGTTGTATTTGAACGTAGAACCTATCACACCCGATCATCACGTGGTGTCTCAGCACGAAGAACTTTCGCAACGGTGCATACTCAGGGAGAACACTTCTTGATAATTTAGTGAGAGATCATCTTATAATGCTACCGTCAATCAAAGCAAGATAAGATGCATAAAAGGATAAACATCACATGCAATCAATATAAGTGATATGATATGGCCATCATCATCTTGTGCTTGTGATCTCCATCTCCGAAGCACCGTCGTGATCACCATCGTCACCGGCGTGACACCTTGATCTCCATCGTAGCATCGTTGTCGTCTCGCCAAGCTTATGCTTCTACGACTATCACTACCGCTTAGTAATAAAGTAAAGCATTACATCGCGATTGCATTGCATACAATAAAACGACAACCATAAGGCTCCTGCCAGTTGCCGATAACTCGGTTACAAAACATGATCATCTCATACAATAAAATTCAGCATCATGTCTTGACCATATCACATCACAACATGCCCTGCAAAAACAAGTTAGACGTCCTCTACTTTGTTGTTGCAAGTTTTACGTGGCTGCCACGGGCTTCTGCAAGAACCAATCTCACCTACACATCAAAACCACAACGATAGTTTGTCAAATAGACTCCGTTTTAACCTTCGCAAGGACCGGGCGTAGCCATACTTGGTTCACCTAAAGTTGGAGAGACAGTCGCCCGCAAGCCACCTATGTGCAAAGCACGTCGGGGGAACCGGTCTCGCGTAAGCGTACGCGTAATTTGGTCCGGGTCGTCTCGTCCAACAATGCCGCCAAACCAAAGTATGACATGCTGGTAGGCAGTATGACTTATATCGCCCACAACTCACTTGTGTTCTACTCGTGCATATAACATCAACATAAATAACCTAGGCTCGGATGCCACTCTTGGGTTTCGTAGTAATTTCAAAAAATTTCCTACGCACACGCAAGATCATGGTGATGCATAGCAACGAGAGGGGAGAGTGTTGTCTACGTACCCACGCAGACCGACTGCGGAAGCGTTGACACAACGTAGAGGAAGTAGTCGTACGTCTTCACGATCCAACCGATCAAGCACCGAAACTACGGCGCCTCCGAGTTCTAGCACACGTTCAGCTCGATGACGATCCCCGGACTCCGATCCAGCAAAGTGTCGGGGAAGAGTTCCGTAAGCACGACGGCGTGGTGACGATCTTGATGTTCTACTGTCGTAGGGCTTCGCCTAAGCACCGCTACAATATTATCGAGGACTATGGTGGAAGGGGGCACCGCACACGGCTAAGAATATGATCACGTGGATCAACTTGTGTCTCTAGGGTGCCCCCTACCCCCGTATATAAAGGAGCAAGGGAGGAGGAGGCCGGCCCTAGGAGGAGGGCGCGCCAAGGGGAGTCGTACTCCCACCGGGAGTAGGACTCCTTCTTTCCTAGTCCAACTAGGAGAAGGGGGGAAAGGAGGGAAGTGGAGAAGGAAGGGAGAGGGGGGCTGCGCCCCAAACCCCTTGTCCAATTCGGACTGGGCTTGGGAGGGGCGCGCGCCACCTCCTGGCTTCTTCCCACTAAAGCCCATTAAGGCCCAATACTCTTTCCTGTATTCCCGTAACTCCCTGGTACTTCAAAAAATACCCGAATCACTCGGAACCTTTCCGATGTCCGAATATAGTCGTCCAATATATTGATCTTTACGTCTCGACCATTTCGAGACTCCTCGTCATGTCCCCGATCTCATCCGGGACTCCGAACTCCTTCGGTACATCAAAACTCATAAACTCATAATATAACTATCATCGAAACCTTAAGCGTGTGGACCCTACGGGTTCGAGAACAATGTAGACATGACCGAGACACGTCTCCGGTCAATAACCAATAGCGGGACCTGGATGCCCATATCGGCTCCTACATATTCTACGAAGATCTTTATCGGTCAGACCGCATAACAACATACGTTATTTCCTTTGTCATCGGTATGTTACTTGCCCGAGATTCGATCGTCGGTATCTCAATACCTAGTTCAATCTCGTTACCGGCAAGTCTCTTTACTCTTTCCGTAATACATCATCTCACAACTAACTCATTAGTTGCAATGCTTGCAAGGCTTATGTGATGTGCATTACCGAGAGGGCCCAGAGATACCTCTCCGACAATCGGAGTGACAAATCCTAATCTCGAAATACGCCAACCCAACATGTATAAGTCATGAAGAAAGCAATAGCAATATACTAAACGATCGGGTGCTAAGCTAATGGAATGGGTCATGTCAATCAGATCATTCACCTAATGATGTGATCACGTTAATCAAATAACAACTCCTTGTTCATGGTTAGGAAACATAACCATCTTTGATTTAACGAGCTAGTCAAGTAGAGGCATACCAGTGACACTTTGTTTGTCTATGTATTCACACAAGTATTATGTTTCCGGTTAATACAATTCTAGCATGAATAATAAACATTTATCATGATATAAGGAAATAAATAATAACTTTATTATTGCCTCTAGGGCATATTTCCTTCAGTCTTCCTCCTCCTCTTCTGAATCTCTCATAATGGAGGATCTACCAAATACTCTAGCAGTGGTCTTCTTGACCCTTTACTTCCTTTTCTTTCCTTCTCCAACTGCCTCTTCAGTTGGCTTTGAGGTTTCAGCAATTGAGGCTCTAGCCTTAGACATGGGAATCCTCTTTGCTGGAGCCTTCTTATGCATCCCTGGCTTTGTTGTAGCAGCTGAGACATACTTTTTCTTCAGCACCTTTTTCTTGGAGCTGACTTCCTCCTCAACAACCACATAATCCTCATCCTCAGAATTTGAGGTCTTCTTCTTCCTTGTTCTGGTGGCTGCCTTGGGCAAGTTGCTTGGTGTGCTCCTGCTGCCCTCATCAGAACTGCTAGAGGGACTACCCTCACTCATATGAACCTGTTCCTCAGACTTGTTCAGGCTGTCACTTTGATTCATCTTGCAGGCAAACTGTCAGCAGATCCTGTGAATAGATTGTAGATGAGGTAGAGTAGATGGGCATCACAAAGTGCAAGATTTTTCTGCAAAACAGGTGACTTAAAAACTTAGTTTTAGTTCTTCACAGAAAGCATTTCGGATCTACCTATTTGTAAACTCAGTGATACCGAAGCAGCTTTTGGAACCTAAACTAGTGAACTCGGTCAGACCGAGTCACAGTTCGGTGGCACCGAGACTGCTAGGGTTTCACAGAGAATCGAACTCGGTCACACCGATTTGCAATTTTCGGTCAGACCGAAAACGCTTGTGCAATGGCCTAAGCCAAATCCGGGAGACCGATTTCTACAACTCGGTCGGTCCGAGATGAGTTTGGCAGAGACCTAACCCTAAATTTTCAAATCAAATCAAATCTACGGGATGCTTTCGCTAGACAGTATAATTTCATATATGGCAAGAATCATGGCAAAGTAATGTGCTACGAATCGGAGTTAAGGAATAGCACAAAGATCAAGTTCATACCCTACTTTGGTGGTGAACTTGCTACGGCGGCAACGGCAGGTCAGATTGCCATTGACGGCGATGGAAACCAGCGGCGGGAGGTCGCTGGCGGCGAGAGGACGATCCGAAGACCCGAGGAGGTAGAGCCGGTCACGCGCGGGTGAAAGGTTTTGGAAAATTTTCCAAAATTTGACCCATCAGTATATATAACCTGACCCTGTCGGTGTGACCGAGTGGAAAAACTCGGTGGCACCGAGATGTAGAACTGCAAGAGGTTACTGCAACTCGGTGTGACCGAAAAGTTCTAATCGGTTGCACCGAGATTGAAAACCTAGATCAACTTAGTGATCTCGGTGTGACCGAAATGGATGACTCGGTCATACCAAAATGCACAAAGAGGTTTTGGAAGTTTTAAGTCTATGACGAATCGGGGACTCCGAGTGCTCCTCACACAGAGTGGTTCGAATCTGACTTGATCAAACTTTGTGATGTAGCATGAATAGAGTTTGAGACGAGAAAAGCATAGATAGCTAGAGGGAGTTCTTAGGCATTCTTGTCCATCCATTTGGCAAAAGAGAAAAAGCCAAACAATCAAAGCAACAAATGGATGTCCTCGAATGAGTAAAATATGCAACCAACATGCTCACACAATAAGATGGCAAAAGAATATGTGACAAAACATGCACAAACACTCTAGCATCTATCAAGCAATTTGGCGATGAATGCTAGGTCATCTATATATGAGTATATTGACTTAGGAGTCAAATGAGAACATTTGATCGTAGGTCATACTCATCGTTTAAGCACAAGTGGGGTTGCCACTTTTACATAAAGCATTGTTGTGTTCACACCATTAGAGTTGCTTTAGCTCAATTGATTAGAGTAAGCTCCCCCTAGATGTGATATCCCCCCTAAGAGGGATGAACTAACCTTGGGTTTTGTCGATGATGACTTCATGTAGGTGTTGAAGATGTGGCATGCTCAATGTTGATCTAGATCCTGGAGCAATCCTTTGAGTGAGTTGCACTTTCAATACCTACACGGTTAGTCCCACAAGGAACATAAACAAGGATATCCATAGACATAGAGTGATAATTCACATGAGATGATGTCCATGAATGCATTAGGTTACCTTGTCCCTTGTCTTACCAACAAGAGGGTTTGTGACTCCTTGAACTAGTGCAAGATATGGAAGTTGTTTGCACTTGTCCTCGCCAAATGATATGAGTGAAGTGTGTTGGCGGAGTCACCCTCAAGAACTCTCTAGTTCTTCTTCTTCGGGATCCACACCATCTTGATGGGAATCCTTAGGAAGTTGTAGTCGTACTTGATGAAGCTAGAACTTGATGTAGTCTTGGGAACCCACTTGACCAAGGCTTTGGGAGCTTCTTCAAATGCATCAATCTCCTCTTGAAGCTTGTCCTTGCCTTTTTGCTTGTGGTCTTGTGGTGGAAGATCATCTTGAGCTTGTGTTCCTTGGAAATAAGTAGGATCATACTTCTCTTGTTGAGGAACAAATTTCGTCTTGGGGTATTGATCTTCTTCCCACTCAACTCCATTGGCATTAAACTTTCGTTCAAAACCAACACCTTGATTCTTCTGGTGTCTTCCTTGCTTGCGTACAATTTCCTCAAATTGCTTACTTCCAGCAAGGCTCTTGTAAACACCTTTGTCTATAATTCCCTTCAATAAGCTATTTTCTTGCTCAAGTGTAACTTGGCTAAGAGAATCATTAGTGGAATCAAGAGAACTACTAGAAGCAACATCATTGGGTTTAGCATGATTATTGTTACTACTAGAAGAAGAATCTTTCTTACTCTTGTTGCTAGATTTAACTTGTGGCATGTAAGTAGACAAGAGTAAACGCTTGGCAATGTAACAAGAACTTTTCTTGTGAAGATCATCATTGATCGCTTTTAAGAACCCATGCTCTTGCTCAAGGTTGAGCTTTTCAAAGCGTAACTTCTCATGAGTCTTTAAAAGCTCTCAATGATTTTCCAAGGTAGTTTCATGAGCTATCTTAAGAGTGTTTAGCTCTTTAGTTAGACACTCAATCCCTTCTTATCATCGTCATTCGTTTTGTCTTGATTAGCATGATTAATAGCAAGTTCATCATAGTTTTCATCACTAGAATTGTCAACAAGTAAATCATCATCACCTAGCAAGTCATCTTCATCACTATTGAAATCAACATACTCGGGGTGTGATACCTTTGGGCCTTTAGCCATGAATCATCTTCCAATTCCTTCATTTGGTGACTCAAATATGTCATAGGAGTTGGGTGACACAAGTGCTAGACCGGCAACACCTTCATCTTGAGTATATTCGGAGTCGGAGTGATAACTTCTCTCGGAGTGATTGTCGGAGTCGGAGCCGAATACCCATTCACCAACATGAGCTTGATGTCTTCGTTTTGTGTAGCTCCTTGCTGATTTGTCCTTCCTTTCCGAATCCTTGCTTCTCCGTGATGTTCTTCGTTCATAACGGTCATCTCAACTCCTTCTCTCTCTTGGTGGTGATTCTTCTCTCATACTCCTTTTGGGAGGATCTTCTCTTCTTTTGTAGGGAGCCGTACACTCATTGGAGTAGTGTCCGTGTCTTCCACAATTATAGCAATTGCGTTCACGACTTGAAGATCTTTTGTCATTGTAGGACCTTGACTTGGAACTTCTTTCCTTGCTTCTATTCTTGTAAAACTTGTTGAAGTTCTTCACCATTAGGCTCAATTCTTCATTGAAGTTTTGTTTCTCACTTGATGATGTGGGAGCATCACATGAGGCTTTGTAAGCACCACTTGACTTGTTGTGAAGCTCTTCCTTATCCTTGAGTGACCTCTCATGAGCAACAATCCTTCCAATGACTTCCGTTGGCTTGAGATCTTTGTAATTGGGCATCATTTGGATCAATGTGCACACGGTATCATATTTTCCATCCAAGGCTCTTAGGATCTTCTTTATGATGAATCTATCGGTCATCTCTTCACTTCCTAAGTCGGCAATCTCATTTGTGATGAGAGCAAGCCTAGAGTACATTTCAGCGACACCTTCATCATCCTTCATTTTGAACTTGTCAAGTTGACTTTGAAGCACATCCAATTTGGATTCCTTGACAGGGTCGGTACCTTCGTGCATATCAATCAAAGTATCCCAAATTTCCCTTGCATTCTCAAGACGGCTGATTTTGTTGAATTCTTCGGGGCACAATCCGTTGAACAGAATATCACAAGCTTGAGCATTGTATTGCAGCATCTTCAACTCTTCCATGCTAGCCTCACGGTTCGGTTCTCTTCCATCAAAGGAATTCACCTTGCAAGCCAATACACACAATAGCCCATACGGCGGGGTTATGTCCAAGAATATGCATTTTCATCTTATGCTTCCAACTAGCAAAATTAGTATCATCAAAAGTAAGGACCTCTACGGTGGTAATTTCCCTCCCTAGATGCCATACTCTCCTAGGTTGTGAAACCAAGGCTATGACTACCAAACACTATGGAAATCAAAGCAAATGGAGACCAAAGCTCTAATACCACTTGTAGGATCGAAAGTATGTCTAGAGGGGGTGATTAGACTACTTGACCAAATAAAACTTATCCTTTTCCCAATTTTAGTTCTTGGCAGATTTTAGCAACTTTGGACAAGTCAAGCAATCTTAACACAATTCAAGCAAGCATGCAAAGAGTATATGAGCAGCGGAAAGTAAAGCATGCAACTTGCAAGAATGTAAAGGGAAGGGTTTGGAGGATTCAAACGCAATAGGAGACACGGATGTTTTTGTCGTGGTTCCGATAGGTGGTGCTATCGTACATCCACATTGATGGAGACTTCAACCCACGAAGGGTAACGGCTGCGCTAGTCCACGGATGGCTCCACCCACGAAGGGTCCACGAAGAAGCAACCTTGTCTATCCCACCATGGCCGTCGCCCACGAAGGACTTGCCTCACTAGGGTAGATCTTCACGAAGTAGGCGATCTCCTTGCCCTTACAAACACCTTGGTTCAACTCCACAATCTTGTCGGAGGCTCCCAAGTGACACCTAGCAAATCTAGGAGACACCACTCTCCAAGAAGTAACAAATGGTGTGTTGATGATGAACTCCTTGCTCTTGTGCTTCAAATGATAGTCTCCCCAACACTCAGTTCTCTATCACAAGATATGGATTTGGTGGAAAGAAGATTTGAGTGTAAAGCAACTTGGGAAGGCTAGAGATCAAGATTCATATGGTAAGAATGGAATATCTTGGCCTCAACACAAGTGTAGGTGGTTCTCTCTCAAAAAGGTAAGTTGGAAGTGTAGGTTCGTTCTGATGGCTCTCTCCGCGAATGAAGAGGAGGTGGAGGGGTATATATAGCCTCCACACAAAATCTAACTATTACACACAACTTGCCAATCTCGGTGGGACCGAATTGATAAACTCGGTCGGACCGATTCAGCAAATCTGGTGACCGTTAGGATTTTCGGTGGGACCGACATGCAACTCGGTAGGACTGATATGGTTAGGGTTAGGGCATAACGTTATCTCGGTGAGACCGATTACACAAACTCGGTGAGACCAATTTTGGTAATAAGCTAACCAGAGAGTTGGTCAGGTAAACTCGGTGGGACCAATTCGCTCATTTCGGTGAGACCGAAATGTTATGAAAGGGAAACAAAGAGTTTACATTGCAATCTCGGTGGGACCGATCGCTCATCTCAGTGGGGCCGAAACGTTACGAAGGGAAATAGAGAGATTACAATCCCGTCTCGGTGAGACCGAGATCCCTATCGGTGAGACCGATTTGCCTAGGGTTTGTGGAGGTGGCTATGACATCTGAACTCAATGGCGCCAGATAGAAAGAATCGGTGGGGCCGAGTTTGACTTTTGGTTTAGGTCATATGTGGATGTGAGAAAGTAGTTGAGGGCTTTGGAGCATATCACTAAGCATTTTGAGCAAGAGCCTCATTAATCAACACCTCATCCCTCCTTGATAGTATTAGCTTTTCCTATAGACTCAATGTGATCTTGGATCACTAAAATAGAAAATGTAGAGTCTTGACCTTTGAGCTTGAGCCAATCCTTTTGTCCTTAGCATTTTGAGGGGTCCACTTTTCTCATCCATGCCATGCCAATCATTAAGCTTTCCTGAAATATTAATCTTGAAATAGCATTAGCTCAATGAGCTATATATTGTTAGGAATTACCAAAACCACCTAGGATAGTTGCACTTTCATCCTGAATACGAGTTGAAAACACAAACAAAGCAAATGCTAACATTGAGCGGGGCCATGGGATCACAAGGAAACACCCTGTGTCTAGGTGCTTGAATTAACCGTGTGTTAAATAGTGGCTCGGCCGCCATTAATGGAGAAGTTGTGAGTGAGGCGGGCGGCTGGTGGACAGGTCACACGCATCCCGTCGACCCTGCGCAGTGGACAGGTCACACACGTCCCATCGAGCTTGCGCGGCAGACTGCTCACACGCGTCCTGTCGTGGTTTTGTCACGGCAGATGTCCTCGTGAAAGGACTTAGTCGTGGAGCCATCGCTACAGGTTAGCTTAAAGGGGTTAAACCGAACAAGGGACACACGAGTTTTATACTAGTTCAGCCCCTTCGATGAAGGTAAAAGCCTACGTCTAGTTATGATGGAATTGCTGGGGTTTCGATGACCAGGGAGCGAATCCTCTTTGCCTGGATCTCGAGTTGTTGTATGTGTCATATTTAAACCGCTGCCGGGTTGTCCCTTTATATACACAGGTTGATGCCCACCGGTTTACAGAGTCCTGAGGCCGGATCATAAACGTGTCCGGCTCGGTCTCTATCCTTCCTATCTTACAGTGCAAGTTACATGAGAAAGTCGGTTTACATCTATAGGCCTTAACCTGCCTTTGGGCCTTGGGCCTTCGTAAAGCGCCACCATCCTCACGTCTTTATGGGCTTCTATCTTCATAGAATTAATCCGGTTACTCCTGGCTGATACGTCTCCAACGTATCTATAATTTTTGATTGCTCCATGCTATATTATCTACTGTTTTGGACTATATTGGGCCTTATTTTCCACTTTTATATTATTTTTGGGACTAACCTATTAACCGGGGACCCAGCCCAGAATTGCTGTTTTTTGCCTATTTCAGTGTTTCGGAGAAACAGAATATCAAACGGAGTCCAAACGGAATAAAACCTTCGGGAACGTGATTTTCTCACCGAACGTGACCCAGGAGACTTTGACCCTACTCCAAGGAACAAAAGAGGCGGTCACGAGGGTGGGGGCGCCCCCCCCCTAGGGCGCGCCCCCTGCCTCGTGGGCCCCTCGATGCTCCTCCGGCGTACTCCTTCCTCCTATATATACCTACGTACCCCCAAACGATCAGAACAGGAGCCAAAAACCTAATTCCACCACCGCAACTTTCTGTATCCACGAGATCCCATCTTGGGGCCTGTTCCGAAGCTCCGCCGGAAGAGGGCCATCATCACGGAGGGCTTCTACATCATCCTAGCCCCTCCGATGAAGTGTGAGTAGTTTACCTCAGACCTTCGGGTCCATAGTTAGTAGCTAGATGGCTTCCTCTCTCTCTTTGAATCTCAATACAAAGTTCTCCCCCTCTCTTGTGGATATCTATTTGATGTAATGTTCTTTTTGCGGTGTGTTTGTTGAGACTGATAAATTGTGGGTTTATGATCAAGTCTATCTATGAATAATATTTGAATCTTCTCTGAATTCTTTTATGTATGATTGGTTATCTTTGCAAGTCTCTTCAAATTATCCGTTTGGTTTGCCCAACTAGATTGGTAGTTCTTGCCATGGGAGAAGTTCTTAGCTTTGGGTTCGATCTTGTGGTGTCCTTTCCCAATGACAGAAGGGGAAGCAAGGCATGTCTTGCATCGTTGCCATCGAGGATAACAAGATGGGGTTTATTTCATATTGCATGAATTGATCTCTCTACATCATGTCATCTTGCTTAAGGTGTTACTCTGTTTTTAACTTAATACTCTAGATGCATGCTGGATAGCGGTCGATGAGTGGAGTAATAGTTGTAGATGCAGAATTGTTTCGATCTACTTGTCACGGACGTGATGCCTATATAAATGATCATGCCTAGATATTCTCTTAACTATGCTCAGTTATGTCAATTGCTCAATAGTAATTTGTTCACCCACCGTAGAATACTTATGCTCTTGAGAGAAGCCACTAGTGAAACCTATGGCCCCCAGGTCTATTCTCATCATATCAATCTCCATCACTTTAATCTTGCTTTGCTTTTTACCTTGCTTTTACTTTTTACTTTGCATCTTTATACCAAAAATACCAAAAGTATTATATCTATCAGATCTCACTCTCGTAAGTGACCGTGAAGGGATTGACAACCCCTAATCGCTGTGGTTGCGAGTAGCTATCGCTTTGTGCAGGTACGAGGGACTTGAGCGTGGCCTCCTACTGGATTGATACCTTGGTTCTCAAAAACTGAGGGAAATACTTATGCTACTCTGCTGCATCATCCCTTCCTCTTCGGGGAAAACCAACGCAAGCTCAAGACGTAGAAAGAAGGATTTCTGGCGCCGTTGCCGGGGAGTCTATGCAAAAAGTCAACATACCAAGTACCCATCACAATCCCTATCTCTCACATTACATTATTTGCCATTTGCCTCTCGTTTTCCTCTCCCCCACTTCACCCTTGCCGTTTTATTCGCCCTCTCTCTCTATCCTCCCTCTCTATTTGCCTCTTTTGCCCACTTGCCTTTTTGTTTGCTCGTGTGTTAGATTGCTTGTTTGTCGCATGGCTCAAGATAATACTAAATTGTGTGACTTCACCAATACCAACAACAATGATTTTATTAGCACTCCGATTGCTCCTCTTACCGATGTTGAATCTTGTGAAATTAATACTGCTTTGTTGAATCTTATTATGAAAGATCAATTCGCCGGCCTTCCTAGTGAAGATGCCGCTACTCATCTGAATAGCTTCGTTGATTTATGTGATATGCAAAAGAAAAAAGATGTCGATAATGATGTCTTTAAATTGAAGCTATTTCCTTTTTCTCTTAGAGATCGTGCTAAAGCTTGGTTTTCGTCTTTGCCTAAGAATAGTATTGATTCTTGGAACAAGTGCAAAGATGCTTTTATCTCTAAGTATTTCCCTCCCGCAAAGATCATCTCTCTTAGAAATGATATTATGAATTTTAAGCAACTTTATCATGAACATGTTGCACAAGCTTGGGAGAGAATGAAATTAATGATACGTAATTGCCCTACTCATGGTTTGAATTTGTGGATGATCATACAAAATTTTTATGCCGGATTGAATTTTGCTTCTAGAAATCTTTTAGATTCGGCCGCGGGAGGCACTTTTATGGAAATCACTTTAGGAGATGCTACCAAACTCCTAGATAATATTATGGTTAATTATTCTCAATGGCATACTGAAAGATCTTCTAATAAAAAAGTGCATGCGATAGAAGAAATCAATGTTTTGAGTGGAAAGATGGATGAACTTATGAAATTATTTGCTACTAAGAGTGTTTCTTCTGATCCTAATGATATGCCTTTGTCTACTTTGATTGAGAATAACAATGAATCTATGGATGTGAATTTTGCTGGTAGGAATAATTTTGGTAACAACGCTTATAGAGGGAATTTTAATCCTAGGCCATATCCTAGTAATCCTTCTAATAATTATGGGAATTCCTACAACAACTCTTATGGAAATTATAATAAGATGCCCTCTGAATTTGAGAATAGTGTTAAAGAGTTTATGAATTCACAAAAGAATTTTAATGCTTTGCTTGAAGAGAAATTGCTTAAAGTTGATGATTTGGCTAGAAACGTTGATAGAATTTCTCTTGAGATTGATTCTTTAAAGATTAGATCTATTCCTCCTCAGCATGATATCAATGAGTCTCTCAAAGCCATGAGAATTTCCATTGATGAGTGCAAGGAAAGAACCGCTAGGATGCGTGCTTCCAAATATGCCTTTATTAAAGCGTGTTCTTCCAATTCCTATGAAAATCAAGATGAAGATCTAAAAGTTATTGATGTGTCTCCTATTAAATCTTTATTTTGCAATATGAATCCTGATGAAACTGAATATGATCTTCCTTTACCTAGAAGGCGTTCTAAAAATTTGGAGTATTTAGATCTTAATAATGAAATTGATGAAAGTGGGATTGAAAGAAATAAAAATCTAGGTGTTGCTAAACCCACTATATTGGATTTCAAGGAATTTAATTATGAAAGTTGCTCTTTAATTTATTGTATTTCCTTGTTGCAATCCGTGCTAAATTCTCCACATGCTTATAGTCGAAATAAAGCCTTCACCGAACATATTGTTGATGCCTTGATGCAATCTCATGAAGAAAAACTTGAGTTGAAAGTTTCTATCCCTAGAAAGCTCTATGATGAGTGGGAACCAACTATTAAAATTAAAATTAAAGATCATGAGTTTTATGCTTTGTGTGATGGTGCTAGTGTCTCCACTATTCCCAAGACTTTGTGTGATTTGCTAGATTTCCGTAATTTTGATGATTGCTCTCTAAACTTGCATCTTGCGGATTCTACTATTAAGAAACCTATGGGAAGGATTAATGATGTTCTTATTGTTGCAAATAGGAATTATGTGCCCGTAGATTTCATTGTTCTTGATATAGATTGCAATCCTTCTTGCCCTATTATTCTTGGTAGACCTTTCCTTAGAACGGTTGGTGCGATTATTGATTATGAAGGAAGGGAATATTAGATTTCAATTTTCCATTAAAAGGTCATGGAACACTTTCCAAGAAATAAAATAAAATTACCATATGAAACTATCATGAGAGCCACTTATGGATTGCCTACCAAAGATGGCAATACCTAGATCTATCCTCGCTTTTATGCCTAGCTAGGGGCGTTAAACGATAGCGCTTGTTGGTAGGCAACCCAATTTTATTTTTATTCCTTGATTTTTGCTCCTGCTTAGTAATAAATAAATTATTTAGCCTCTGTTTTTGTTGTGTTTTTTGTGTTTAATTAGTGTTTGTGCCAAGTAGAACCGTTGGGAAGACTTGGGGAAAGTCTTGTTGAACTTGCTGTAAAAAACAGAAACTTTAGCGCTCACGAGAACTGCTGTCATTTTTATTTGAAGAGTGCTATTTAGTTAATTATTTTTTTCAGATGATTAATAGATAAATTCCTCACGTCCAGAAATTTATTTTAGAATTTTTGGGGTTCCATATCTTGTGCTAGCTACAGATTACTACATATTGTTCTGTTTTTGACAGATTCTGTTTTTTCGTGTGTTGTTTGCTTATTTTGATGAATCTATGGTTAGTAAAATAGTTTATAATACATAGAGAAGTTGGAATACAGTAGGTTTAACACCAATATAAATAAAGAATGAGTTCATTACAGTACCTTGAAGTGGTCTTTTGTTTTCTTTCGCTAACGGAGCTCACGAGTTTTCTATTTTGAGTTTTGTGTTGTGAAGTTTTCAAGTTTTGGGTGAATTCTTTTGATGGATCGTGGAACAAGGAGTGGCAAGAGCCTAAGCTTGGGGATGCCCATGGCACCCCCAAGATAATCCAAGGACACCAAAAAGTCAAAGCTTGGGGATGCCCCGGAAGGCATCCCCTCTTTCGTCCACTTCCATCGGTAATTTACTTGGAGCTATATTTTTATTCACCAACATGATATGTGTTTTGCTTGGAGCGTTTTGTATTATTTGTGTCTTTGTGTCTTAGTATGCCATAATCATCCTTGCTGTACACACCTTTTGAGAGAGCCATACATGAATTAAAATTTGATAGAATACTCTATGTGCTTCACTTATATCTTTTGAGCTAGTTAATTTTGCTCTATGTGCTTCACTTATATCTTTTGAGCTAAGTAGTTTTGATCTATGTGCTTCACTTATATCTTTTGAGCTAGTTAATTTTGCTCTATGTGCTTCACTTATATCTTTTGAGTGTTATAATTTTGCTCTATGTGCTTCACTTAGATCTTTTAGAGCACGGTGGTGGATTTGTTTTAAAGAAACTATTGATCTCTCATGCTTCACTTAAATTATTTTGAGAGTCTCTTAATAGCATGGTAATTTTCTTAATAATAATATGCTTGGTATTAAAGATTTGTGAAACTTTCTTTTGAGTGTGTTGAATACTAAGAAAAGATTGAAGCATGATAATTGTTTTGAGATATGGAGGTGATAATATTAAAGTCATGCTAGTTGAGTAGTTGTGAATTTAAAGAATACTTGCGTTAAAGTTTGTGATTCCCGTAGCATGCACGTATGGTGAACCGTTATGTGATGAAGTCGGAGCATGATTTATTTATTGATTGTCTTCCTTATGAGTGGCGGTCGGGGACGAGCGATGGTCTTTTCCTACCAATCTATCCCCCTAGGAGCATGCGCGTAATACTTTGCTTTGATAACTTCTAGATTTTTGCAATAAGTATATGAGTTCTTTATGACTAATGTTGAGTCCATGGATTATACGCACTCTCACCCTTCCACCTTTGCTAGCCTCTCTAATACCGCGCACCTTTCGTTGGTATCATACACCAACCATATACCTTCCTCAAAACAGCCACCATACCTACCTATTATGGCATTTCCATAGCCATTCCGAGATATATTGCCATGCAACTTTCCACCATCTAGTTCATCATGACACACTCCATCATTGTCATATTGCATATCCCAGTACACCGTCGGATGCATTCATATAGAGTCATATTTTGTTCTAAGTATCGAGTTGTAATTGTTGAGTTGTAAGAAAAATAAAAGTGTGATGATCATCATTATTAGAGCATTGTCCCAAGTGAGGAAAGGATGATGGAGACTATGATTCCCCCATAAGTCGGGATGAGACTCCGGACGAAAAAAAAGAGGCCAAAGAAGCCCAAATAAAAAGAGGCCAAAAAAAGAGAAAAGGCCCAATGTTAAGAAAAAGAGATAAGGGACAATGTTACTTTCCTCTTACCACACTTGTGCTTCAAAGTAGCACCATGATCTTCATAGTAGAGAGTCTCTCATGTTATCACTTTCATATACTAGTGGGAATTTTACATTATAGAACTTGGCTTGTATATTCCAATGATGGGCTTCCTCAAATTGCCCTAGGTCTTCGTGAGCAAGAAAGTTGGATGCACACCCACTTAGTTTTTTTGAGCTTTCATATACTTATAGCTCTAGTGCATCCGTTGCATGTCAATCCCTACTCACTCACATTGATATCTATTGATGGGCATCTCCATAGCCCGTTGGTACGCCTAGTTGATGTGAGAATATCTTCTCCTTTTTGTCTTCTCCACAACCACCATTCTATTCCACCTATAGTGCTATATCCATGGCTCACACTCATGTATTGCGTGAAGATTGAAAAAGTTTTGAAAAAGTTAGAGTATGAAACAATTGCTTGGCTTGTCATCGGGGTTGTGCATGATTTAAATACTTTGTGTGGTGAAGATAGAGCATAGCCAGACTATATGATTTTGTAGGGATAACTTACTTTGGCCATGTTATTTTGAGAAGACATAATTGCTTTGTTAGTATGCTTGAAGTATTATTATTTTTATGTCAATATAAACTTTTGTCTTGAATCTTTTGAATCTGAATATTCATATCACAATTAATAAGATTTGCATTGAAATTATGCCAAGTAGCACTCCGCATCAAAAATTCTCTTTTTATCATTTACCTACTCGAGGACGAGCAGGAATTAAGCTTGGGGATGCCTGATACGTCTCCAACATATCTATAATTTTTGATTTCTCCATGCTATATTATCTACTGTTTTGGACTATATTGGGCCTTATTTTCCACTTTTATATTATTTTTGGGACTAACCTATTAACCGGGGACCCAGCCCAGAATTGCTGTTTTTTGCCTATTTCAGTGTTTCGGAGAAACAGAATATCAAACGGAGTCCAAACGGAATAAAACCTTCGGGAACGTGATTTTCTCACCGAACGTGACCCAGGAGACTTTGACCCTGCTCCAAGGAACAAAAGAGGCGGTCACGAGGGTGGGGGCGCCCCCCCCTAGGGCGCGCCCCCTGCCTCGTGGGCCCCTCGATGCTCCTCCGGCGTACTCCTTCCTCCTATATATACCTACGTACCCCCAAACGATCAGAACAGGAGCCAAAAACCTAATTCCACCACCGCAACTTTCTGTATCCACGAGATCCCATCTTGGGGCCTGTTCCGAAGCTCCGCCGGAAGAGGGCCATCATCACGGAGGGCTTCTACATCATCCTAGCCCCTCCGATGAAGTGTGAGTAGTTTACCTCAGACCTTCGGGTCCATAGTTAGTAGCTAGATGGCTTCCTCTCTCTCTTTGAATCTCAATACAAAGTTCTCCCCCTCTCTTGTGGATATCTATTTGATGTAATGTTCTTTTTGCGGTGTGTTTGTTGAGACTGATGAATTGTGGGTTTATGATCAAGTCTATCTATGAATAATATTTGAATCTTCTCTGAATTCTTTTATGTATGATTGGTTATGTTTGCAAGTCTCTTCGAATTATCCGTTTGGTTTGCCCAACTAGATTGGTAGTTCTTGCCATGGGAGAAGGGCTTAGCTTTGGGTTCGATCTTGTGGTGTCCTTTCCCAGTGACAGAAGGGGAAGCAAGGCACGTCTTGCATCGTTGCCATCGAGGATAACAAGATGGGGTTTATTTCATATTGCATGAATTGATCTCTCTACATCATGTCATCTTGCTTAAGGCGTTACTCTGTTTTTAACTTAATACTCTAGATGCATGCTGGATAGCGGTCGATGAGTGGAGTAATAGTAGTAGATGCAGAATCGTTTCGATCTACTTGTCACGGACGTGATGCCTATATACATGATCATGCCTAGATATTCTCTTAACTATGCTCAATTATGTCAATTGCTCAATAGTAATTTGTTCACCCACCGTAGAATACTTATGCTCTTGAGAGAAGCCACTAGTGAAACCTATGGCCCCCGGGTCTATTCTCATCATATCAATCTCCATCACTTTAATCTTGCTTTGCTTTTTTACCTTGCTTTTACTTTTTACTTTGCATCTTTATACCAAAAATACCAAAAATATTATATCTATCAGATCTCACTCTCGTAAGTGACCGTGAAGGGATTGACAACCCCTAATCGCGTTGGTTGTGAGTAGCTATCGCTTTGTGCAGGTACGAGGGACTTGAGCGTGGCCTCCTACTGGATTGATACCTTGGTTCTCGAAAACTGAGGGAAATACTTACGCTACTCTGCTGCATCATCCCTTCCTCTTCAGGGAAAACCAACGCAAGCTCAAGACGTAGCACTGGCCGGTTTACGTCCAGTAGTAATATCCCCAACATTAGGCCCCAGATTGATTTGAACTTGTTCATGTCAATCTTCAACACTTAGAAAAAATCCTCCTTTGCATCTTCACTTTGAACTTGTAAACCGCCGTGACGTCATACTCCAGGATCATGAAAAATTGCCATGATGTCACTTTGTTACTTAAAAATGATACATCTCACCTTCAGTTAATGAGCCTCCGACAATCGAGGCGACCGCTCCGTTAGATATCCAATATTCAGGCTCCTCGATTCTCGCGCCTGTCACCTCTCCACTTACCTTATAAATAGGACCAAGGGTCATTTTCTTTTCCCCCTTCGTCTCTTCGCTTCTGCTTCCTCCTCGCGACACCCCTGCACCCGAGCGCCGCCACCGTCGTCGAACTTCACCTCTGCATCACCAACGGCCGCTGCATCGTCCTGGTCGCAGCAGAGAGATGCGGCGCACCTCCGCTACCTCAACAGTTGTTGTAAGCCCTGCCTCCTTCCTCTGTAGATCCATTAGGGTTCATGCGGGCTCATGTCGCTCTCCTCGTGTTCTTCGTCCACCCATAGATAGGAGAACTCAATCCTGACGTGTTCCGCACCACAGCTATGGCACTCCTTATCTCGGCCATGTAAACCAAACCTTAAATACCTAATAACTTGATCTGGACCTTCTGTGAACTGCTTCGGGACCAAACCTTTTTAAGTCTCAATATTTTTCCTTTTCCCAACTTACGGTAGATCCAAAATTTCAATGCAATCTTGTGAAACCTGTTTGATCTTACTCAGTCGTTCTTGCCTTAGATCTGTATCTTCTTTATCACATAGGCGGTTTACACTTGTAGAGAGTAATCTATTATATACCATTAGTCCCCTTGTAAACCGGCAATCCCTTTATCTCCATTGTCATACTCCGGTTTAATAATATGTGCATACCTCTGTTTCCACTTACCGCTTTGTCACTCATAATTGTATCAGCCTCCGGTTTACCAACTTCTCATACTTGGATTCCTTTTCCCTATTGTACCTTATGCATTACCATTAATGAATCGTAAACCGGTATTATTTTTGTTCCCAGCCTTTCACTTGCAATAGCCAAGCAGTTTTATTCTTACAACTGGGTCCCCTCCCAAGTTACTGAGGAGCAACTCAACGGAATGGTCAAGATTGACACTTTACCAAAGAAAAATGAGATCCGGTGGCGAGTTCCTGGGCCGGAAAATCCTCCCACCACTAAGTAGGGTGAAGTAGTGGTGTTTGTTGATCACATAGGCCGCGGCTTTAAACCGCCCCGATCGAAGTTTTTCCGAGATGTACTTGCTAGCTTTCAGCTCCATCCTCAAGATATTGGACCCAACTCGGTATCCAATATATGCAACTTCCAATTTTCTATGAAGCATACCTACAAGAAGAGCCAACCGTTGAGTTGTTCCGAGATTTCTTCCATCTAAACCGCCGCACTGAGTTTGTAGATGGACCCAATACTGAACTCGGCGGCGTCTCTATTCAGAAAAGAAAAGAGGTTGAGTTTCCTCATGTCAAACTCCACAGTCACCCAAAGGAGTGGAACCAAACATGGTTCTACTGCAGAGACACCTCTCCCGAAGATGAGAACCCTCTGCCGGGTTATCGTGCACACCGGCTCGCTAACAATCATACACTTCCTCAACGACTAAGTGCCCAGGAACGGGCCTCGTATGCACCTCAACTCGCCAAGCTGAGAGCCTTCTTGGCCAACGGTTTAACAGGCGTGGACTTTGTCCGTTGTTGGATATACTCGAGCATTTTGTCGGGTTTCGGGTTCCGGCAGACCCTTGAGGTTCGAACACTGGGGTGCGCGCGGAGATCTCTCCCCTACCGATCTACGTCCGATCCTCTTGTGCGAACTAAGATGAAAAATGATTAACAACACAAGAGACATGATGTTTATACTGGTTCGGGCCACCGTTGTGGTGTAATACCCTACTCAAGTGTGTGGTGTGGTGGATTGCCTCTGGGGCTGATGATGGACAGTACAAGGGATGAACAGCCTCGCGAGAGGTGTTCTTGAGCTGGTGCGATGAACTTCTAGGGTGAGTTCAGTCACCTCTCTCTCTCTCTGCTGGGGTTCTACCAGATCTCGCCGGGTCTGCCTCTACTCTGTGGTGGCTAGCTCCATTTATAGAGGCCCTGGGCCTCTCCCCAAATAATGAGCGGGAAGGGCGCCAACAATTGGCCATTTCGAAGGGGAACATCTAGTACAAGTTATCCTGACCAAAGGTGGTCTTCGGCTGCCAAAAGCACTGGCGATGATGCCGTCTTGGGCTCCACGGTGACCTCCGTCTTGCCGTTCGGCTGGTCTTGGTCTCGTTGCACCGGAATGGTAACCTTTGCATGATGCATCGGCCTGTGCTTGCCCCCTTTGCACCAAAGGGGAAACAAGGACACTGCGCAGGCCGGCGCCTGCCTGGCGCCCGCCTGGTCTCGATCGTCATGGCTTGCGTTATGGGTTCCTCATGAGGTACCCCTGCCTTGATCTCTCCGCCTCCTTGCGAGCCTGCCTGATGAGGCTGCCTCTGAGGAAGCTTCCTGTCGTCCGCCCCGTGAGGCTTGGCCCCTTGCGAGGGTCTTTGAGCTTGAGCTGATGAAGATGGGCCGCGCTGGGTCCCCGCTTGAGCCACGTCGCAGGCCACAGGCAGGCAAGTCTGGGGACCCCCGTTCCCAGAACGCCGACAGTAGCCCCCGGGCCCAAGGCGCGCGTGGGCTTGGCTTAGCAGAGAAGTGAAGGGGCAAGCATGAAGCGCCGCGGGCCCTAACAGCATGCGGCCTTGGGCGCCGCGTGGCGGTTGATTGGGCGTGGGCGTCTGCACTTCCCACGACGCCTCGGCAACTACACGACTTGACAAGTCCCTGCATGCAAAGATATGGGTCATGATTACCTAAGGTCATGGTGCTCGGCGGTTGGCCTTCCCCAGCTATAAGTACGGGGCTGGGCGACCCCCTTTGGCCCGTCCCTCCTTGCTGCTCCTTTCTTTCTTCTGGATTACTCGTCGCTCCCATGGCTCCAAAGAGATTCTCGGCTGCGGAGAAAGGAAAGGCCCCCCAGGCTGGGCCTGACTCCCCTCCGGCCAAGTGCGGCTAAGGCCGCCCTCGCAAGTATACCACGGTCCCCGTGGTGGCCTCCCGTGGCCATGGAGGCGGTTCCCGACGCGGTGGTGAGTGCCCGGTTGCCGACGGGGGGCACGCCGTGGGTGTGCGCCCCCCTAGGCCACGCTTTCGCTCTGCGGAGGTGCTGCCGGAGTTCGTCGTGTGGTCGGCAGACCCATCCAGCACCAGGCTCCAGCTCCCCTGTTTCTTCGTGGATGAATTGCCGGCCAGCGCCCGGTGTGGCTTCTGGCTCTAGGCAGACGGATGCTGCAGCAGGGCCTCCTGGGCGTCGCTGGAGTTTTCCATTTCTGGGAACGGGGCTCTGACACGCAGCTGGCAGACGTTTGCCCGCGTGCATGGCCTGAGCTAGTGGTGCACCCTGTACATCAAGTTTGATGGCGACGCCACCCTCTACGTGAGGGTGTTCGGGGAAGACGGTCGCCGTGCCGGGTGTTTCCCTGAAGACGACGACCGCGGCCACTTGCCCAGCCCTGGCTCTGACCAGGATGAAGATGGCGACTGGTGTACAGGCAGCGGTGCGCGGGGTTCGCCGAGCTTCGGCGACCCCCTCTCAGGCAGCAGCTCCTCCAGCGGTGGCCGCGACCAGCCTCCTCGTCGTCGCTCCTGCTTGGGCGAAGGTAGCGGGTCAGCCCGCCATCGTGCCCTGGTGAAGCGAGAGGAGGGATCCGCCTGAGCCCCAGGAGTAGCTCGAGCCTTCGCTGTGGGTTGGTGCAGGATGAATCGCGCCCATTTTGTTTTCTTTCTTATCCTGCGCAAAAATAGTAAGTAATGTAGGGCCCCGCGGGAGCGTATTAGAACTGTTGCTGTTTACCCATCGCACTGTTTCCGCTATTTCTGCGCCGTGTTTTCGCGCCACGCTCCCATGTGCGGGAACTATTTTAGCTCGGTGGGGCTTGGCGCGGTCCTCGCCTCCCAAGGTCGTGGCCTCCTTGTGTGCTTCGTGCCCTGCAAGGATCAGTAGGAGGGGTAACTTATGGTCTTAGCTGTGGGGGCGATCGGCCCAGGTCCTGCGCTCATGTCGCGATGCCCGTGGGGCACGGACTGGGAGGGGTGCTCCTACAGAGGACTCGGATAGGAAAGCTCCAAACAATCGGGGCAGAAAACACTCGCGAGGGCGCCCGCGATCCTCCCTCGCGAGACTTCGCGAGAGAAAACGAGGCGAGCGAGCAAGAAAGACAAAGAGCCACAAGCCAGGAACGTCAGCAACTCCAATTAAAACTTCAAACGGGAATAAACAAGCCAACTGCAGAAAGCAAATGGGAAAGCCGTGTTCGGCACCTATTATAGTATTCGACGTCTTCTCACCAGCGCAGAGCTAGGTGCTGCCACTGGGCGTGGGCGGGAGCCCCCGAGGCCCGAGGGCGGCACTCCGGAGACTCCGGGGCATGTACAGCCCCACTCATTATTACGTGAGAGTGTCACGGGCGGCGAGCTTCACAGGCATTGGCCTTCTTCACAGGCACCGGGCCTTTCTTGAAACCCGGCAGCTTCATAGGCGTTCGCCTTCTTCACACGCTCCGGGCCTTTTCCAAAACGCAGCGGCTTCATAGGCATTTGCCTTCTTCACAGGCACCGGGCCTTTTCCAAAACGCAGTGGCTTCACAGGCATTCGCCTTCTTCACAGGCACCGGGCCTTTTCCAAAACGCAGCGGCTTCACAGGCATTCGCCTTCTTCACAGGCACCGGGCCTTTTCCAAAACGCAGCGGCTTCACAGGCATTCGCCTTCTTCACAGGCACCGGGCCTTTTCCAAAACGCAGTGGCTTCACAGGCATTCGCCTTCTTCACAGGCACCGGGCCTTTTCCAAAACGCAGCGGCTTCACTCAGGGGTAGAACCTCCGGACATGCTAAATGTTCCATGGGTTCTGGATGGGTACTCCCTCCGGAGTCTCCAAGCGCGCAGAGCCAGGCCTGGAAACATGAACAACCTTGAACGGGCCCTCCCCATGGGAGAGAGCTTGTGCAGCCCCTCCCTAGAGAGAACCCTTCTAAGCATAAGATCCCCTACCTCAAGGGTCTTGGGGCGGATGCTGCGGTTGTGGTATCGTCGTAGCGCCTGTTGATACCTTGCCGCTCACAGTGCGGCTTCCCGACGGTGTTCCTCCCCCAGCACGAGATCCGTCCCCCTCATGGCGTCCTGCTGAGCCTCGTCGAATGCCAGGACCCGTGCGGAGAGACTTCTGACCTCGTGAGGGAGAACAACCTCTGCTCTGTAGACAAGGAAGAACGGGGTCTCGCTAGTCGGCTTGGTTGCTGTCGTGCGGATTGATCATAGCACGGACTAGAGCTCGTCGTGCCAGCCCCTGCCACAGGCCTCCAGCTTCTTCTTGAAGGTCCTGGCCTTGAGGCCCCTCAGGACCTCCACGTTGGCTCGTTCAGCCTGGCCATTGCTCCAGGGGTGTGCTACCGAAGCGTAGCATATCTGCGTTCCAAGGTTAGCACAGTACGTTTTGAAGAGATTACTGGTGAATTGCAAACCGTTGTCAGTGATGATGCGGTTAGGCACCCCAAACCGGCTCACGAGGCCCTTGATGAACTTGACTGCCGAGCCTGCCGGGATTGTGCGGACAGCTTCCACCTCGGCCCACTTGGTGAACTTGTCCACGGCGACGTAGAGGTAGCGATAGCCCCCTGGCGCCCGAGGGAACGGGCCCAGAATGTCCAACCCCCAAACTGCGAACAGCCAGGAGAGGGGTATGGTCTGCAGACCCCCCCGCAGGCTGATGGATCTGTTTAGCATGAAACTGGCAGGCCTCGCAAGCCTTCACCAGCTCAATGGCGTCGCTGAGTGCTGTGGGCCAGTAGAACCCGCTGTGGAACGCCTTGCCGACGAGGGTTCGTGATGACGAGTGGTGCCCGCAGTCTCCGCTGTGTATGTCCGCCAGCAGTTCCTTTCCTTGCTCCCTGGAAATGCAACGTAGGGACGCATCATTTGGCCGCTTCCTGTAGAGCTCGCCATCCTGGATGCAATAAGCCGTGGCCTGCCGTGCCACACGCTCCGCCTCCTCCTCGTTCTCCGGCAGAATCCCTTGCATCAGGTAGCCCTTGAGCTCTGGGATCCAACATCCCTCCTGAGGCTCCAACGCCAGGAGCAGGCGTGCCCCTGATGCCGGGCCGCAGACCGGAGCTCCCGAGGCAGGCGGCTGAGGAGGCTCCTCCCTTGGCTGCGCCGCGCCTGATAGCGATGGCGCCGCCGAGGGCTTGAAGAGCCGCTCCTCAAAGACGCCAGGTTCCTGCGGCAGCCACCTAGACGCCCTCTTGGCAATGTCGTCAGCCTCCTGATTGGTGCCGCGAGGCACATGCTGCAGCTCCAGCCCCCAGAACTGTTTCTCCATCCTATGGACTTCAGCGAGGTAAGCTTCCATGTGCTCGTCCTTTGGCTCATATATCTTGTTGGAGAAGTTGACGAGGAGCTGTGAATCGCCCTTGATGGTGAGGCGCTTTACCCCTAAGGCGATTGCGGCTTTCAAGCCTGCTATCAGACCTTCGTATTTTGCTATGTTGTTGGAGACCTTCTCTCCGTGCTGGAAGCAGAGCTGCCCGGCGTAATAGAGTTTGTCCTGGGTAGGGGACACAAGCACTGCGCTAGCTCCTGCACCGTGTCGGGAGAATGCCCCATCGAAGTACACGACCTAGCCGTCTGGTGCTTCACTTCCCGGGGAAAGTGATCGGTCTTCGCCTGCCTCGAGACCCGGCGCTTCTGCCCATTCTGCCACGAAATCTGCAAATGCGGCTCCCTTGATAATTCTGGTCGTGCTGAATTCTAGCTGAAATGCCTGTAGCTCAATGTTCCATTCGGCGACCCTTCCAGCTGAGTTGGGGCTCCTGAGCACTCTTTCCAAGGGGTATGCTGAGACGACCTTGATGGGATGTCCTTGGAAGTAGTGGCGCAGCTTGCGCGAGGCCACTAGTAGCGCGAGGAGGAGTTTTTGAGGCATGGGATACCGTGCCCTTGCGTTCCGTAGTGCCGTGCTGACGAAGTACACGGGATGTTCGACGAGGTTGAGGGTGTTGGCGCTGCTTGCGTCCTCCAGAGGTCGAGGCATCTGTGGAGACGACGGAGCCCCCGGGGCTTGGTCACCATAAGAGGCCTCTCCTGCTCCGGGTGCATTCTCCTTCTGCAGCTGTTCCTTTTCGGCAGTGGTTGCAGCCTTCGCGAGGCCCTCCTGGCTCTGCTTTGCTTTAGTTCGGACGGTCGATGCGGCCTTGGCACAGCACTCCTCCCTGACTGCCACCAAGGCTGCGCTGGCGGAGTAGGGGGTGGCCGCAAGGTAGAGCACCAGGGGCTCCCGAGGACGCAGAGCTACCATCACTGGCGGACTGGTAAGGTACCTCTTGAGGTCTTGGAATGCCTTGTCGGCCTCTTCAGTCCATTCGAAGGGGCCCTTTTTCTTCATCAGCTTGAAGAAGGGCAGGGCTCGTTCCCCCAGCTTGGAGATGAAGCGCCCCAACGCAGTCACACGCCCGGTGAGCTTCTGCATTTCTCTAAGGGTCCTCGGCGGGCTCATATCTTCGACTGCCTGAGGAAACCCGGGAGCTTGCCCGAGGGGACTCCAAATATGCACTTCTCCGGGTCGAGCCGTAGGTCACTTCGTTGTGGCTGGCAATGGTTTCTTCCAGGTCCAGTATCAGGGTTCTTGCCTCACGATACTTCACCACAATGTCATCGACGTAAGCTTGAGTGTTCCTCCTGAGCTGCCGGCCTAAGGCGATGTGCATCAGCCGCTGAAAGGTCGCGCATGCGTTGCGCAGCCCAAATGGCATGCATGTATAGCAGTACACTCGACACAGGGTCAGGAAAGCCGTCTTCTCCACGTCTTCTACCGCCATCTTGATCTGGTGATAGCCCGAGAAGGCATCTAGGAAGCACAATAGGTCACACTCTGTGGTGGAGTCGACTATTTGGTCGATGCGGGGGAGCAGAAATGGATCCTGCGGGCAGGCCTTGTTGAGGTTGGTGAAGTCAACGCACATGCGCTCTTGCCCCCCCTTCTTCGGCACGACAACAGGATTAGCCAGCCAATCGGGGTAGCGGACCTCGCGGATAACCCCTGCCGCCTCTAGCTTCCGGGTCTCTTGAACGATGAAAGCCTGTTTCTCAGTAGACTGCCGCCTTGCCTTCTGCTTCACGGGGCATACATTGGGGCACACGTTGAGGTGACGCTCAATCACTTCCCTTGGGACCCCCGCTAACTGATCTGGTTCCCACGCGAACACCTTCTTGTTCACATGTAGGAACCTGATTAGGGCCTTCTCCTGCTCGGGCTCAAGGTTGGCCCCTATGGTGAAGGTGGCGCCAGTGGACCCATCCTCGTCGACTGGTACCTGCTTTGTTTCCGCCTTGTCTTGGGTGAACAGCTACTTCTTTTTAGCCGGCGCAGCCCCCTTGTGCTCAAGGGCATCGGTGCTAGTGGGCTACGCCACCGTGGCCGCCCTGAAAACAAGCCGGAGCACCTGCAGCGCATCCCTTGTGTCTCCTGACACGGTGAGGACGCCGCTGCTCCCGGGCATCTTCATGAGGTTGTACGCCGGGTGAGTTGCTGCCATGAACCGAGCCAAGGCCGGATAGCCCAGGATGGCGTTGTAGGGGAGGCCGATAGGGGCGATGTCGAAGTCGATCAGCTCCATGCGGAAGTTGTCGCAGGTGCCGAAGGTCACTGGGAGGCGGATCTGTCCCAAGGAGGCGGTGGAACCGGCTCCGACGCCCGAGAAAGGCCTGCTGGGTTGGAGCCACTCCGGCGGCACATGGAGTAGGCTGAAGGCCTCCATCAAGAGCACGTTGAGGCCGGCACCACCGTCGATGAGGGTCCTGGTGACGGCTACCTGGCAGATGGTGGGGGTGCACAGCATCGGGAGCACGCCCGAACCAATGGGGTTGAAGGGGTGGTCCTCCGAGTCGAAGGTTAGATCGGCCTCGGGCGCCACCCAACCCGAGGGGGCTTCTTGGCGCCTGGAGGCGGTGCTGATCCGGCGGGCGAACGGCTTGACGTGATGACTCGAGGGTGGTGCCTGGGAGCCACCCAGGAGAGCTGCGACGACGGGCGGTGCTGGTGCGGCGAAACGGGCGAGGAAGAGGTCGCGCAGCTCCTCCCAGGAGGTGACAGAGGCCGTCGGCAGGTCAAGGAGCCACGCGCGCGGGACGCCAGTGAGGGCCATGGGTAACCAGTTGGCCATCACCCGATCGTCGCCCCCGGCTCCGAGGACGGCCTCCTCGTACGCCAGTAGGAAAATCATCGGGTCTGTCGCGCCGTCGTAGCACGGCGGCATCTCGGGCCTGAACTTGCGCGGCCACTGCACTTGCCGCAAGGCGGGGGCCAAGGCCCGGAGCCCCCTGGCCCCAGTGTCGGCATCCGTTGCTGGAGCGGGCGGCGCGTTGTCCGCCATGAGGGCAGGATGCGATGTCGGGGGAGAACGGGTCGTCAGGAAGGAGGACTCCGGTGCACCCCTACCTGGCGCGCCAAATGTCGGGTTTCAGGTTCCGGCAGACCCTTGAGGTTCGAACACTGGGGTGCGCGCGGAGATCTCTCCCCTACCGATCTACATCTGATCCTCTCGTGCGAACTAAGATGAAAAATGATTAACAACACAAGAGACACGATGTTTATACTGGTTCGGGCCACCATTGTGGTGTAATACCCTACTCCAGTGTGTGGTGTGGTGGATTGCCTCTGGGGCTGATGATGGACAGTACAAGGGAAGAACAGCCTCGTGAGAGGTGTTCTTGAGCTGGTGCGATGAACTGCTAGGGTGAGTTCAGTCGCCTCTCTCTCTCTCTGCTGGGGTTCTACCAGATCTCTCCGGGTCTACCTCTACTCTGTGGTGGCTAGCTCTATTTATAGAGGCCCTGGGCCTCTCCCCAAATAATGAGCGGGAAGGGCGCCAACAATTGGCCATTTTGAAGGGGAACATCTAGTACAAGTTATCCTGACCAAAGGTGGTCTTCGGCTGCCAAAAGCACTAGCGATGACGCCGTCTTGGGCTCCACGGTGACCTCCATCCCGCCGTCCGGCTGGTCTTGGTCTTGTTGCACCGAAATGGTAACCTTTGCCTGATGCCTCGGCCTGTGCTTGCCCCCTTTGCACCAAAGGGGAAACAAGGACACTGCGCAGACTGGCGCCCGCCTGGTCTCGATCGTCATGGCTTGTGTCACGGGTTCCTCGCGAGGTACCCCTGCCTTTATCTCTCCGCCTCCTCGCGAGCCTGCCTGATGAGGCTGCCTCTGAGGAAGCTTCATGTCATCCGCCCCGCGAGGCTTGGCCCCTCGCGAGGGTCTTTGAGCTTGAGCTGATGAAGATGGGCCGCGCTGGGCCCCCGCTTGAGCCATGCCGCAGGCCGCAGGCAAGCAAGTCTGGGGACCCCCGTTCCCAGAACACCGACACATTTTGCCGTTAAGTCGCCGCTCCGGTTTAATGTGTGAGTATACTGGTGACGTATAAGACTCCCAACGCCATATCAATATTCAGCTAATAGATGAAGAAGTCACTGAATCTGTTAAGAAAATATTGAATGAATCGGAAGCTGCCTGCAGCAAGACCGGGTTAAGCCCCTTTTATACACAAAACAAACCGCCCGTTGTAAGTATTATTTGTGCTTCCGCTTTACACCTGATATGTTTGAACTGTGCAATCATTGAATACCCTCTGCTCATGTTTAAAACAGGGTGATAATCCTTTCTGGAAAAAGAAACCTCAAGAGAAAGCAGCGAAGCCTTCTCGTCCTAAGACGAAAGCCGTCAAGAAAACCACAAAGAGGAAGGCACCTGAACGCATCAGTTTAGAACTGGATGACGACCCGGATGAACCGGAAGTAGAGGTAGAACTTGATTCTCTTGGTTCATTTTTCATGCATCTCATTGACAATGATACTTATTAGGAGGATGTTGAGGGCAGCCAAGCTGACGATGCAGATGTAATTATCCTTTCCTCTGGTTCAGACTCTCTGCCAACACAAAAAATCCGTCAAGCGGTCCGGAAAGTAAGCTTTTCTCATCCTCTTGCTCACTTGGATCCAACATTTATTTTGAAGAAGCAGCAGCACGAGGCTCGCCGCACAACCCGGCACAGCGGACAAATGGTTACTTCGACCGGTTTACCGGACACCCCAGTTCGGAAATGCCAATCTGAGGTCTCACCCACTTCTGACACTTCTTATCCCAAGGTAGGCTATTTCCAACAACCTCTTAGTCTGTCCAATTCGAATTATCAGGTGACACCTCCTTCATCCTCTGGCGAGTCAATAGTGACCCAACTCCCTCCTCTCAAAACCGTGGCTAGGTAAGTATTTCAACACAATCTTTTGATGTTTCACACTTTATATGCTATGCTAACCTTTGCATATTGTTTTGTTTAGCGCCAAAGCCAGACCCAGTAAAAAGGCTCGGGTGAATAATCCGCCCGAAGACCATGTGGTTATTGAACCGGAGCAAACTACAGGACCGGAGGGTCCAAATGTTGAGGCTACATTTGATGAACCACCCCCTCAAGATCATAATGTTGATGAACAAGCAGGAGTTGATACTGCTGTGCCAGATGATGAACCGGTGAATCCAATCTGGACTGATGACAGACCTTCTAGTCCAGTGAGAACTACTGATATTCCATCAACTCCAGAAAAGGCTGCTGGAGACAAAGAAGATGAGGTTATCATTACTGGTATTGGGCACACCTCTCCTGGCCAACCTATTGTATTGGCGAAACATAGTGCCAAAGAAGAACGTGCTGCCATGGAGAAAGGCAAGTGGAGCACCGACTTATCAAGCTATGCCCACTTCAGTGCTCAAGAACTCCACTCTGGCTTCCTAAATCGTCTACACTCAAATCATGATTATGAAGCCGGTTTGGTGAATCTAATGAAGGAGCGCTATGAGGTATTGACATAACTTTCCCTTTCTTAAGTCCAATTATAAATACCAACTCTAATAGCCCCCAAGGGCCAGTTTATGATAACAATCATAAATCGGGACTTTGTAATACCTCAACCATTGCATGCTTATCCTCCATATGTCAGCTAATCCTGTGAAATAAATCAGTACTTAATCATTGTATTCATGTAGTTTTCATCTGTGTAGCCCCCAAGGGCCGGTTTATCTTTCCAAGGTAAACCGGGTCTTGAATCAATGCTTCAACTTTGAACAAATGTACATTAGCCCCCAAGTGTCAAGGATAATGCTTGCATTGTAGTTGAGACTTGCAAAAAAAATGATGACAGAGCAAATAGGCATTAGCCCCCAAGTACAAAGTGCATAACTTGTTATACACTTGGTACTTCAAAAATACATAGCCCATTGATGATATATCTTGCCTTTGTAGGCCGAGATGAGTAAGAAGGATGCTCAAACCGCTGACCTTCAGGAGAATATTAAATCTCAGCAAGCAAAGGCTTCCAAGGCCAAGGAAGAGCTGACAAATGCCTTAGCAGCCATGGAAAAGCTGAAAGAAACCTTTAACAAAGAGTGTGCAGACTGGGAGACAGAGAGGCCGGTTTAACAAAGAAGGCCGAAGACGCAGAAGCAGCCCTGAAGCCGGTGGTTGAAGAACTGACCGGCTTAAAACGGCAGATTAATGCCATGACCTCTGCTATATTTGGTGAGTATCCTCATATGAAATTTTTCCAATTCATAATGTCTTATCAATGGCCGGTTTACTGATACTTTACCATGACAGGAACCCGCATCACTCATCTGGGTGCCGATATGCAGATGAAGCTTAAAGCAGCCTATACTTTGATAGAACAGTTGTATTCTAGATCCCAGCGAGCGATTTGCATGGCAACTTATAACAAGCCTCCTCCAATGCTGATAAAAGAAACCATCAAAAGGCTGGCCATGCTGCCTGCCCGGTTGGATGAACTAAAGAGATCAGCCGCAAGGTCAGGTGCACTGACCACGCTAATCCGGGCCAAGGCGTGGATTCCAGATCTGGAACCGGCAGATATCATCAAAGGCTATCCTGGCGTGAAGGAAGACGGTTCAGATTTCAATAATGACGATCTCTGAAGGCTGACAAAGGAGATGCGGCCTATAGCAAGCAAATTGGCGGATGACACAGATCTATCTCATTTTCAACCGGTTTACGATGTTGAGGGGAAAAGACAGCCCGCGTTGATTCATAATGTAGAAGATCTTGTTCCGCCAATCCGTAAGCATACTTACGCTCCTGACATTGACCCTTCCAACCTTATTCATGAAGAAGCTGTTTTTCAAGCCTTAACTGGAATTGATTGGTCAACGATTGATTTCCAGCGACTGGGTAGGGATGAGGAGAATGCGACCGCTCAAGATGACCCTCAACCTTCAAGCCGTCCAGATGAGGAATCATAAACAGGAGGCCGGTTTATCAGTTGCAGTCTGCCACTCCTATTAAAACAATTATTCAATTTGGGCTGTTTAAAGTGCCTTGTAATAGGATAGCGTGAACACTTTATCTGTCATGCCATCGAGCATGTTTGTTTTGCTTGTTACTGAGAACTTGCCATGCCTTTGAGAGCTATTATATGCATAGTCCATTATGGCTTTTGTTCCTGCATATAAAAACTTGAAAGTGTCCTAGTGGTTTACCACTGGACGGGTCATGATGCCCAAAAAATATATACATAACTTGGATAGAGAACCAAGATTGTAACAACCAGATATAAAATAGATGATACCTGTGATATATCTCATTGGCTGACCAACTATTGGTATAGTAAGGGTGAAAACACCAATCTGGAGTATTGATGACTCCTTTCCCTCTTGCCGGTTCATATAAAAACTATACCGGGGTATGATAACCACCGTTTTGTTCATATAATGCTGGTGACCTCTAGCCAAAACCAGACCGGAGCAACTTACTGCCAGTTTAGAAATGATCATGTACTGACAACTGAGCGTTGAAAGCCATGCCGGGTTGGAACAAACACCGGTTTATCAGAAAATATTCATAAATCCCTTATCAAAAGATGTTTAAAAACAGCAAATCCAAAAGAAATATGCAATGCTTTTCATGGGCTGCCAGGCCGCTGAGTTAAACCATTTTCAAAGCCTTTTAAGATGGACCTCAATCTTTAACCAAACACCGTTTTAACTTTGACAAATTCAGGGTCTATGAGATTGACTTGTCAAACATTCGATGGGTCATACCAGGTTTACCTGGACGGAGTGGCTTACTTAAAAAGGCAGGATAACCCGGGGTTTTAGGTGAATACACCTGGCTTCCAAGCCTGGCTTGATAGCCTATTACAAGGGTGAAAGCTCGTTGTTCTATGAGAAGCAAGGAGCCCCCAAGTAATATTTGAGCTATGCTAAGTGGATACCTATGTTTGAGTTGTGCTTTATGCAACAGACTCTCTTTGGTTCCACATAATTTCCTTTTGGCTTTAAGCCTATCAAAAGGTGTAGCTATGGTGTAAATACAACCAAGCCCCCTAGTGATTTCCCTTTTTGGTCTTTAAGTTGATCAAGAGGTGTAGCTATGGTTCGGATACAACCAAGCCCCCTAGCGATTTCCTTTATATCTGTGTGGTTTTATAGGCCGGGTTAATAGAACTCCGCTTTGTAAGTAGAAGCCCCCATGGGACCACACATGATGTAAAAAAGAACAGAGACCCCGCTTTAGCAGAGGCTCCGGTTTATTATATAATATATACATTGTCATAAGTATGTACAGAAGAAGAGCATGTGGCTCAAGTATAGTAAGGCCGAAGGAGAGCTATATTCCATGGCCGATGGGTCTCCTCCTCCGATTTGCGTGAGTCTTTGTGCTCTCGAACATCGATAAGGTAGTATGACCCGTTGTGCAGGTTTTTGCTGACCACAAAAGGTCATTTCCAAGGTGGGGATAACTTGTGCATATCAGTTTGATCCTGGATGAGCCGGAGCACCAGATCGCCTTCTTGAAAAGTTCTAGTCTTAACCCGGCGGCTATGATAACATCGGAGATCTTGTTGATAAATCGTTGACTGCGTCACTGCGAGATCACGCTCCTCATCTAACAGATCCAGTGAGTCCTGACATGCCTTCTCATCTTCCGCTTCAATGTAAGCCGCCACACGGGGTGAGTCATGACGGATGTCACTAGGGAGAACTGCCTCTGCTCCGTAAATCATGAAGAAAGGCATGTAACCCGTAGATCTGTTTGGTGTGGTGTTGATACTCCATAATACGGAAGGTAACTCCTCCACCCAACAACCCGGCGTCCGCTTTAAAGGAACCAGAAGCCGGGGTTTAATACCTCTCAAAATTTCTTGATTTGCCCTCCCTGCTTGACCATTAGATTGGGGGTGAGCCACTGACGCTACATCAAGCCGGATGTGCTCACGTTGACAAAATTCCTTCATATCACCTTTGGGCAGATTAGTACCATTATCACTTATAATGTTGTGTGGAAAACCAAATCGGAATCACCTTTATGATGAATTGAACCGTTGTGGCTGCATCACACTTACTGACTGGCTCTGCCTCTACCCACTTGGTAAACTTGTCAACCGCTACCAATAGGTGGGTGTTTTTGTCCTTGGATCTCTTAAAGGGTCCAACCGTATCGAGCCCCCAAGTTGCAAACGGCCAAGTGATTGGAATCATTCTCAACTCCTGAGCCGGAACATGAGCGCGGCGTGCAAATTTCTGACAACCGTCACACCTTTTTACTAAATCCTCAGCATCAGCTTGAGCCATCAACCAGTAGAACCCGTGACGAAAAGCCTTAGCCACCAAGGATTTTGAACCAGCGTGGTGACCACAATCTCCTTCGTGGATTTCTCGCAAAATCTCACAACCCTCTTGAGGAGACACACAACGTTGAATTGCTCTTGTGACGTTGTAATGATGTAGCTCCCCGTTGATAATGGTGATTGACTTGGATCGCCGGATTATCTGCCGGGCCAAGGTTTCATCATCTGGTAACTCGCCCCGGTTCATGTAAGCCAGGTATGGAACTGTCCAATCCGGTATAACATGCAAAGCCACTACCAATTGGGCCTCCGGGTCAGGAATAGCCAACTCCTCCTTTGTGGGTAGCTTGGCTGACGGATTATGAAGTATGTCGAGGAAGACATTAGGTGGCACCGGTTTACGCTGAGAGCCTAGATGACTTAAAGTGGCTGCCACTTCATTCTTTCGCCGGTCTATATGGTCCACTTGATAACCCTTGAAATGACCAGCCACTCTGTCCACCTCGCGGCGATATGCAGCCATGAGTGGATCCTTAGAATCCCAAGTGCCAGATACATGTTGAGCCACTAGGTCCGAGTCACCAAAGCATTTAACTCGGCTTAAATTCATCTCTTTAGCCATCCGAAGGCCGTGGAGTAAGGCCTCATACTCAGCTGCATTGTTAGTACAAGGGAACATTAAGCAGAGAACATAAAAAAACTTGTCACCTCGTGGGGAAGTTAATATGACTCCAGCCCCCGAGCCCTCCAATTGCCTGGACCCATCAAAGTGAATATTCCAATAAGTGTTGTCTGGTTTTTCCTCTGGTGCCTGCAACTCTGTCCAATCATTGATGAAGTCCACGAGTGCTTGAGATTTGATCGCTGTGCGAGGTGTATATTTGAGCCCGTGAGGTCCAAGCTCAATAGCCCACTTGGCAATCCGGCCAGTCGCCTCTCTATTTTGGATGATATCTCCCAAAGGGGCTGAACTAACCACTGTGATAGGATGACCTTGAAAATAATGTTTGAGCTTTCGGCTTGCCATAAAAACCCCATACACCAGCTTCTACCAATGCGGATACCTCTGCTTCGATTTGATAAGCACCTCAATGATATAATAAACCGGCCGTTGAGCCGGATACTCCTTTCCAGCCTCCTTGCGCTGCACAACAATAGCCACACTAACAGCCCAGGAATTAGCAGCCACATATAGCAATAAGGGCTCTTTATCGACCAGAGCCGCAAGGACTGGCGGTTCAGCTAACTGTCTCTTCAAATCCTCAAACGCTTTATCAGCCGCATCGCTCCAGACAAAGTCATCCATTTTCTTTAGCATCTGATATAAAGGGATAGCCTTTTCCCCAAGACAACTGATAAACCAGCTCAAAGCCGCAATCCGGCCCGCCAGACGCTGAATGTCATTGATACATGTCGGTTTAGCCAGAGAGGTGATAGTTGTGATCTTCTCCGAATTAGCCTCAATGCCCTTGTTAGACACTAGAAAACCCAAGAGCTTGCCTGCCGGAACACCAAAGACACATTTGTCCGCATTGAGCATCATCTTGTAAACCCGGAGGTTGTCAAAATTCTCTCTCAAGTCATCTATCAATGTTTCATCCTTCCTGGACTTCACCACAATATCATCCACGTATGCATGAACATTGCGCCCAATCTGCTTATGAAGACAATTCTGAACACAACGCTGATATGTCGCCTAGGCACTCTTGAGCCCAAACGGCATAGAGACATAGCAGAAGGCTCCAAAGGGAGTTATAAAAGTTGTCTTCTCCTGGTCCTTAACTGCCATTTTGATCTGATGATAACCAGAATAAGCATCCAGAAAACACAAACGGTCACAACCTGCCATAGCATCAATAATCTAATCAATACGAGGGAGGGCAAAGGGGTCAGCTGGACAAGCCTTGTTCAAGTCTGTGTAGTCCACACACATACGCCAAGTGTAGTTTTTCTTAAGAACCAGCACCGGATTAGCCAGCCACTCCGGGTGAAAGATCTCCACAATAAACCCTGCGGCCAACAGCCGAGCTACCTCCTCACCAATAGCCTTACGCCTTTCTTCGTTGAAGCAGCGGAGAAACTGCCTGACCGGTTTAAACTTAGGATCTATATTAAGTGTGTGCTCAATGAGTTCCCTCGATACACCTGGCATGTCAGAAGGCTTCCATGCAAAGATGTCCCGGTTCTCACGGATGAACTCAATGAGCGCGCTTTCCTATTTGGGATCCAGGTTAGCGTTGATGCTGAACTGCTTGGACGAATCGCCAGGAACAAAATCAACCATCTTAGTGTCTCTAGCCGATTTAAACTTCAACGCCGGATCATGCTCCGTAGTTGGTTTTTTCAAAGAAGTCATGTCTGCCGGATCAACATTATCCTTATAAAACTTTAGCTCCTTTGTGGCACAAACCGACTCAGCATAAGCTGCATCACCCTCTTCACATTCTAAAGTGATCTTCCTAATCCCATGTACTTTTATGGTCCCCTTATGACCCGGCATCTTAAGCTGCGGATACACATAACACGGCCTCGCCGTGAACTTGGCATAAGCCGGTCATCCGAACAGGGCATGATACAGACTTTTGATTTTCACCACCTCAAAAGTCAACGTTTCTGACCTTGAATCATGATCATCTCCAAAAGCCACCTCTAGGGCTATCTTGCCCAGTGGATACACTGATTTACCAGGCACCACACCATGAAAAACGGTGTTCGACGGTTTAAGATTCTTATCTGTCAATCCCATACGGTGGAAGGTATCATAGTAAAGGATATTGATACTACTTCCCCCATCCATGAGCACCTTGGTGAACTTATAGCCCCCAACTTGAGGTGCCACCACTAAGGCCAGATGACCCGGATTATCAACCTGGGGTGGGTGATCCTCTCGACTCCATAAAGTTGGCTGTTCAGACCAACGCAAATACTGAGGCACTGCCGGTTCAATAGAGTTCACGGCCCTTTTGTGAAGCTTCTGATCACGCTTACACAAGCTAGTAGTGAAGACATGATACTGCCCACTATTCAACTGCTTCGGATTGCTCTGATAACCCGACTGCTGTTGCTGCTGATTCCCCTAATGGTTATAACCTCCCTGATTACCTTGATTGCCATGTCCGGTCTGATGGCCTTGGAATCCTGAACCGGAGCTGCCGCCTCCGTAACCCGGCCCATGAAAACCACCTCCTGAACCGCCGGGCCGGCCATTGTTGTATTGAAACATATTGGAATTTTTGAACTCCCGCATGATGAAGCAACCCTTCCAAAGATGCAAAGCTGGCTTCTCCTTCGACCCATGCTTTGGACAAGGTTGATTTAACAGGCGCTCCATATTGGGGCCTCACCCTCCGCCTCTCTAGGGCGGTTTGCCCTTATGACGCTGACCGTTATCCTGGGCATTGGGGTTAGCCACAAAGTCCAAACTATCGTCTGCCTTACGCTTACCATTATTCCCATGACCTGCCGGATTGTGCTGCTGCCCCTTGGCATTGCCATTCTTTTTTCCCCTCCCCGGTTTGTCATCCTCAGACTCAGGGTCTTTGGTACTATCCGAATCGGCATATTTCACCAAAGCAGCATAAGGGTTGACATGTCATTGCAGTGACATTTGAGCCTCCCTAACTTCAGTTTTAATGGCATAAACTGGTAATTGCCTTCCAATGTCAAAACTACTGTATCCGCTTTAATGCGATCTGACAAATGCAAAATAGCTGATACTCGCTTTACCCAATGGGTCGTAGACTCCCCGTCCTCTTGAACACAAGCGGCTATGTAACACCCCGGATGTTATTTACCCAATATGTACTCCAACTCTTGTCGTTTCCGGCTTTAAGTTATTTTATTTTCTCGGGTTCGGGTCTTTGTCTCCGTGTGTTTTTATCGTTGTCATGCATCTCATATCATGTCATCATGTGCATTGCATTTGCATACATGTTCATCTCATGCATCCGAGCATTTCCCCGTTGTCCGTTTTGCATTCCGGCGCTTCGTTCTCCTCCGGTGGTCATTTCTACCTTTCTTTCGTGTGTGGGGATTAAACATTTCCGGATTAGACCGAGACTTGCCAAGCGGCCTTGGTTTACTACCGGTAGACCGCCTGTCAAGTTTCGTATCATTTGGACTTCGTTTGATACTCCAACAGTTAACCGAGGGACCGTAAAGGCCTCATGTGAGTTGCAGCCCAACACCCCTCCAAGTTGGCCCAAAAACTCACCAAAACCCTCTCCATCATCTAGAGCGTTCGATCACGATCGCGTGGCCGAAAACCGCACCTCATTTGGACTCTCCTAGCTCCCTCTATGCCTATTTATACACCACCCTCCCGAAATTCGCGGATCCCCTCTTCCAAACCCTAAAAAAATCCACCTCGCGCCGGCCGGACACGTCCGTCCCCGGCCGGACACGTCCGTCCCCGGCCGGACACGTCCGCCGCCCCACCCGGGCCAATCCCGCGCTGCCACGTGGCGCAGCCCGTGCCCACATCGCCGCCGGCCCGTCAGGCCCGTGCGGGGCCCTCCCGGCCCGCGCACCCGCCGCCGCCTGCCGCCCGATCCGCCGCTCGTCCTCCTCGCGGCCGGTCACCGTCTCCGCTGCCAAGGTCGCCGGCTGCCGCCCCGCTCTCCGTCCGGCGAGGGAGCTCGTCGCCGGACCCGTCCCCGCGCCTCCTCGCTGCCGGATCCGGCCGGAGGAGGCCGGATCTACTCCTCCTCCGCCTCCCCGACCACTCTCCGGCGCCGCCCCGCGTCCACGTCGCCGGACAAGGCCGCTGCGCTCCGGTCAACCTCGCTTCGCGTGAGAACCCTAGATCTGGAGGTCCAAATTTTTTTCTAAGTCCCCGTTTTTCCAGATTCAAGTGCCCTTGTTCATCGTGCCGTAACTCCGCATCCGTAGATCCGTTTTGGGCATATAGCATATCAAAATGTTCGTCTCAGAGAGTACATTATTTCATTCCATTGCATAATTTTCATTTGAGTTCATCTTGATGCCCGAAATGCTGTTAGAAGAGTGCTACTTGAGATATTTGTCAGATCTGCTGCTCCATTTAGATATTTGTCATTTTTGCCATGATTTTTGTGTGCATGTTATGCCCATGAGCTCTACATATGTTTTGTTAAGGGTTTTGACATCTTTCCAGAGGTGCAACCCTTGTATTTTTGTGATGTGTGTGGTGACTAGCACAAGCTTGCAAAGTGAGGCACTTGGTAATGCTGATTTCAGGGACTTAGCATTTCCACTAAGTCCTTGATCTGTTTTTCTCATGATGCCATATGTTCATGTTGTTTCCGAGTGATCCGTGCCTCTTTTGAGGATGATCAGTAAGGATGTTTTGTTAATCTTGTAGTTCTCTATCCATCCATGTCTTTGTTTGCAATTATGGAGCACCCTAGCTTGAGTCAATCGAGCTCTACTTTTGCTATTTCGTGAATCTGGGCAGATTGTCTACTTGTTAGCGATTTTGCCGATGTTGTTGTAGTTGATCCGTGCATGCTATGCTATTGTTCTTGCCATTTCTAGCTTGTATTTTGTGTATTCTTGATGGATGTATGCTTAGTTTGTCATGACTTGCTCCGTAGTGGGTGTATCGAGCTCGTAAACATGCCTACTTGATATCTGTTTCAGCATGCTCCAGTTTTCACTAAGTCTGAGAACTGATTATGTTTTTGCCATGTTCACATGCTTGCAAATGTATTTTCTGATCCCTTTCGGCTCAAGGTCACTAAGGGACTTTTGTTAAGCTCTTTGAGTAGCTCCATGTCATGCTTTACTTTGCCATGTTCAGGTCCTGTAGCATATAGTCTTCATGCTCCGAAGAGTGCTACCTGATCTGAAATTCCAGACAAGTGTTAATTTCACTAAGTCTGAAATCTGTTTACCATATGCATTTTTGCCATGCTTGTTTGAACCTGTTAATGGATGAATTGGCCTTAGCTCAGTGCTAGACTTTTGTTAAGCATCATGAATGAATCCCTGCCATGTATTTTGATGCCATGTTTGAATGTTGTAGCATGTTCATCTCGTTGCATTTAGATGGCTACTTGCTGTAAATCGCAGAACGTGGTCATATTTGAATTGCTTGCCATTTCCAAACCGTAACTCCGATTCCGGCGTTCTTTATATCGTTTTCAAGCGATTTCATCTCATATTTCCAGTGGCACACTTGGTTTTCCAAGTTGAGGCCAGGTTCATGCATTCCTTGTCAAATCTTGCATATGCATCCCACATCGCATCCCGCATAGCATACCATCTTTGCATCATATTGTTTGAGCTTTGCACGTGGTTGATTGTGTTCCGTTTGCTTGTTTGTATTGTTTGGGTAGAGCCGGGAGACGAGTTCGCTAACGAGGAGCCCGTTGAGTTTGCTTTCGAGGATCCAGTCAACTCTGACAACTTTGCAGGCAAGATGATCATACCCTCGAAATCACTACTATCTTTGCTATGCTAGATTGCTCGCTCTTTTGCTATGCCAATGCTACGATGCCTACCACTTGCTTTCAAGCCTCCCAAATTGCCATGTCAAATCTCTAACCCACCATGTCCTAGCAAACCGTTGATTGGCTATGTTACCGCTTTGCACAGCCCTCTTATAGCGTTGCTAGTTGCAGGTGAAGATTGGAGACCGTTCCTTGTTGGAACATTATTTAATTGTTGGGATATCATTATATTGCCATGTTATCTTAATGCATCTATATAATTGGTAAAGGGTGGAAGGCTTGGCCTCTCGCCTAGTGTTTTGTTACACTCTTGCCGCCCTAGTTTCCGTCATACCGGTGCTATGTTCCCGGATTTTGCGTTCCTTACGCGGTTGGGTTATAATGGGAACCCCTTGATAGTTCGCCTTGATTAAAGCTTTTCCAGCAATGCCCAACCTTGATTTTACCATTTTCCACCTAGCCTCTTTTTCCCTTGGGTTTCCGGAGCCCGAGGGTCCTCTTATTTAAACCCCCCCGGGCCAGTGCTCCTCTGAGTGTTGGTCCAACTCGTCAGCCGCCGGTGGCTACCAGGGGCAACTCTGGGCTGGCCTACCGGAAGTTTAGACAATCTGAGTGTGCCCTGAGAAAGAGATATGTGCAACTCCTATCGGGATTTGTCGGCACATTCGGGCGGTGTTGCTGGATTTGTTTTAACCTGTCGAAGTGTCTTGAAGAACCGAGATACCGAGTCTGATCGGAACATCTCGGGAGGAGGTCTATTGCTTCGTTGACTGTGAGAGCTTGTCATGGGCTAAGTTGGGACTCCCCTGCGGGGATTTGAACTTTCGAAAGCCGTGCCCGCGGTTATGGGCAGATGGGAATTTGTTAACGTCCGGTTGTAGAAAACTTGAACCTTAACTTAATTAAAAATGAATCAACAGCGTGAGTTACCGTGATGTCCTCTTCTCGGCGGAGCCCGGGAAGTGGACACGGTGTTGGAGTAATGTTTGCGTAGGTTGCCCTCTAGTTACTCGTTCACGCTTCGCCTCCTCTTCTCGCTCTCTTTTGCGAACAGGATAGCCACCATATATGCTAGTCGCTTGCTGCAGCTCCACATATTTTACCTTGCCTTACCTATAAGCTTAAATAGTCTTGATCGCGAGGGTGCGAGATTGCTGAGTCCCTGTGGCTCACAGATTACTATTACACCAGATGCAGGGCCTGATGATTCCGCTCCAGGTGACGCGCTCGAGCTCAAGTGGGAGTTCGACGAGGACTCTCAACGATACTACGTGTCTTTCCCTGATGATCAGTAGTGGCCAAGCAGCAGAAGTTTTGGCTTCCTCCTCCTCCATTTCGTTAGCCGTATCAGCAGAAGAGCAAAGGTGGCAGTGGATCTTCCCATCCACCCAACCCTGGCTTTCAGAACAAGACTTCGTCTCAAGCTCCAAGATCAAGTGATCCGTATCACCGTCCGCTTTCAGAGGTCACGTGCAACAAGTGCCAACAGAAGGGTCACTATGCCCACAAGTGTCTCAATCAGAGGCGTCTTCCTCCTCCTCCTGTGAGATCGGCAAGTACAGCTGTGGTCAAGCATAACCCCAAGTACGCCAAGGTCAATATGGTGAATGCAGCTCAGGCAGAGGATTCATCAGATGTCATCATGGGTAACCTTCCTGTTAACGATGTTCCCGCAAAAGTTCTTTTTGACACTGGTGCATCACATTGTTTTATCTCGAGACCTTTTGCATCTAAGCATGGTTGGTTTTCTCAAGTCATGCATAAACCGTTAGCATTTGTCTCTCCGAGTAGATGTTTGCTCGCTAACTACGAGGTTCCAGATATTTCTATCTTGATGGGTGATTTCAAGTTTCTGGCTTCTCCAATGATCCTTGGTAACTCGGATATTGATCTTATTCTCGGAATGGATTGGCTTTCTAAGCACAAGGCTCAGCTTGATTGTGCAGCCAGGCAGATTCAATTGACTCATTCGTCTGAGGATGTAATTGTCTTTGCCGCTCGGGATAATACCATCCGTCTATTTTCTCTCAATGAGAAGGGTGAACTGGATGCTATCTCGCAAATTCCAGTCGTTTGCGGATATCAAGACGTCTTTCCAGAAGAGCTTCTAGGAATGCCTCCGCACCGGCCAGTTGAATTCGTCATTGATCTTGAGCCTGGCACGGAACCTGTGTGCAAGTTTCCTTACAAGCTCGGACCTGAAGAGTTGAAGGAGCTGAAGAAGCAACTCGATATTCAATAGAGAATGGGTCTCATCCTGCCTAGTTCTTCTCCGTGGGGTTGTGGTGTTCTTTTTGTGAAGAAGAAGGATGGAACGGACCGACTTTGTGTTGATTACCGTCCATTGAACAAGAAGACCATCAAGAACAAATATCCACTTCCCAACATCAACGAGCTGTTCGAACAACTCAAAGGTGCCCAGGTATTCTCCAAGCTTGATCTCCATATGGGTTATCATCAGATTCGAATCCGTGAGCAAGATATTCCCAAGACGGCCTTCAGGACAAGCTATGGTTCGTATGAATACACCATCATGTCTTTTGGTCTCGTCAACGCTCCTCCGACTTTCTCTCGCATGATGAACTTCATCTTCAACGCCTACACCAATGACTTTGTTTTGGTCTATCTCGACGACATTCTGGTTTTCTCGAAGAACAAGGAAGATCATGCCAAGCACTTGCGTTTGGTACTCGATAAGCTGAGGGAACACCAGTTCTACGCCAAGTTCTCCAAGTGCGATTTTTGGCTCGATGAGGTTCTTTATCTTGGTCATATCATCTCTGCCAAGGGCATTGTGGTGAATCCTGAGAAGGTGTCTGCAATTGTGAATTGGGAACCTCCTCAGAACGTGAAGCAACTCCGTAGCTTCCTCGGTCTCGCAAGCTATTGCCGAAGATTCGTTGAAAACTTTTCTAAGATCGCGAAGCCTCTCTCAAATCTTCTCCAGAAGCACGTCAAGTACGTTTGGTCTCCGGAGTGTGACATTGCTTTCAACACTTTGAAAGAGAAATTGATCACTGCTCCAGTTCTGACTCCGCCTGATGAATCGAAGCCGTACGAGGTCTTTTGTGATGCCTCTCTCCAAGGTCTTGGCGCAGTGTTGATGCAAGAGAAGAAATTTGTTGCTTATACCTCTCGCCAGTTGAAGCCCAATGAGAAGAACTACCCCACTCATGATCTCGAGTTGGCGGTAGTTGTGCATGCTCTTTTGACTTGGAGACATCTCTTATTGGGAAGAAAAGTGGACATTTTCACTGATCACAAGAGTCTCAAGTACATCTTCACTCAGCCTAATCTCAACCTCAGGCAAACTCGATGGGTCGAAATGATTCAAGAGTATAATCCGAGTATCGAGTATACTCCAGGCAAGGCCAATGTGATTGATGACGCATTGAGCAGAAAGGCTTATTGCAACAGTCTGATTCTCAAGCCTTATCAACCCGAGCTTTGTGAAGCTTTCCGCAAACTTAATCTGCAAGTTGTTCCTCAAGGTTTCCTCGCCAACCTTCAAGTCTCTCCTACCTTGGAAGATCAGATTCGCCAAGCCCAGCTTCTTGATGCTATGGTGAAGAAGGTGAAGATTGGGATTGCCAAGAGTCAACCCAAGTACTAGTGCTACCGCCTTGATGACAAGGATACTCTCTTCTTCGAGGATCGTATTGTTGTGCCCAAAGGTGACCTCCGTAAAGTGATCATGAACGAGGCTCACAATTCTCTCCTCTCCATCCACCCTGGGAGTACGAAGATGTATCAGGACCTCAAGCAGGCTTATTGGTGGACTCGAATGAAGCGCGAGATTGCTCAATTCGTGAACGAATGTGATGTCTGCAGAAGAGTGAAGGCAGAACACCAAAGGCCAGCGGGTCTCCTCCAACCTCTTGCCATTCCAGAATGGAAGCTTGACCACATTGAGATGGGCTTCGTTACTGGGTTTCCAAAGTCCAAGCGTGGCAATGATGCTATATTCGTTGTCATCGACAAACTCACTAAAGTGGCTCACTTTCTGCCTATCAAAGAGTCAATCACTGCAGCTCAATTGGCGGAACTCTATACCTCTCGAATTGTCTCTCTGCACGGTGTTCCACAAGTGATCTCTTCAGACCGTGGCGGCATCTTTACCTCCAAGTTTTGGGATTCTTTTCAGAAGGCCATGGGCACCAACATCCGCTTCAGCACAGCGTTCCATCCTCAAACTAGCGGTCAAGTCGAGCGTGTCAACTAGATTCTTGAAGATATGCTTAGGGCTTGTGTGATCTCCTTCGGCATGAAGTGGGAGGATTGTCTTCCTTATGCTGAATTCTCCTACAACAACAGTTTTCAAGCAAGTTCGGGCAAGGCCCCATTTGAAATTCTGTATGGCAGGAAGTGCCGTACCCCTCTCAACTGGTCCGAAACCGGTGAACGTCAGCTTTTGGGTAATGACTTAATCACAGAGGCAGAGGAAATGCGCAAAGTCATTCGAGATAACCTCAAAGCAGCCCAATCCTGCCAGAAGAGCTACTATGATAGTAAGCACCGTGATTTGTCTTTCGAGATCGGGGATCATGTTTACCTCCGCGTCTCTCCTATGAAAGGGACTCGTCGCTTCGGTATCAAAGGGAAGCTTGCCCCCAGATACGTGGGACCTTTCAAGATTGTCAGCAAGAGAGGCGATCTCGCCTATCAACTCGAGCTTCCTTCAAACTTTGCAAATGTTCATGACGTGTTCCATGTCTCTCAGCTCCGAAAGTGCTTCAAGACTCCTAACCGCACCGTCAACTTCGAGGACATTGAGCTCCAAGAAGATCTATCTTATCGTGAGCACCCAGTTGCTATTCTTGAAGAGACTGAACGCAAGACTCGCAACAAGTCAATCAAATTCCTCAAAGTCAAGTGGTCACACCATTCCGACCGTGAAGCTACCTGGGAACGCGAGGATCACCTCCGTTTTGAGTACCCGGCGTTCTTTCACTCCTAGATCTCGGGACGAGATCCTTTCGTAGTGGTGGAGTGTTGTAACACCCCGGATGTTATTTACCCAATATGTACTCCAACTCTTGCCGTTTCCGGCTTTAAGTTATTTTATTTTCTCGGGTTTGGGTCTTTGTCTCCGTGTGTTGTTATCGTTGTCACGCATCTCATATCATGTCATCATGTTCATTGCATTTGCATATGTGTTCATCTCATGCATCCGAGCATTTTCCCCGTTGTCCGTTTTGCATTCCGGCGCTTCCTTCTCCTCCGTTGGTCATTTCTATCTTTCTTTCATGTGTGGGGATTAAACATTTCCGGATTGGACCGAGACTTGCCAAGCGGCCTTGGTTTACTACCGGTAGACCGCTTGTCAAGTTTCGTATCATTTGGACTTCCTTGGATACTCCAACGGTTAACCGAGGGACCGTAAAGGCCTCGTGTGTGTTGCAGCCCAACACCCCTCCAAGTTGGCCCAAAAACTCACCAAAACCCTCTCCATCATCTAGAGCGTTCGATCACGATCGCGTGGCCGAAAACCGCACCTCATTTGGACTCTCCTAGCTCCCTCTATGCCTATTTATACACCACCCTCCCGAAATTCGCGGATCCCCTCTTCCAAACCCTAAAAAAATGCACCTCGCGCCAGCCGTACACGTCCGTCCCCGGCCGGACACGTCCGCCGCCCCACCCGGGCCAATCCCGCGCTGCCACATGGCGCAGCCCGTGCCCACATCGCTGCCGGCCCGTCAGGCCCGCGCGGGGCCCTCCCGGCCCGCGCACCCACCGCCGCCTGCCGCCCGATCCGCCGCTCGTCCTCCTCGCGGCCGGTCACCGTCTCCGCTGCCAAGGTCGCCGGCCGCCGCCCCGCTCTCCGTCCAGCGAGGGAGCTCGTCGCCGGACCCGTCCCCGCGCCTCCTCGCCGCCGGATCCGGCCGGAGGAGGCCGGATCTACTCCTCCTCCGCCTCCCCGACCACTCTCCGGTGCCGCCCCGCGTCCACGTCGCCGGACAAGGCCGCTGCGCTCCGGTCAACCTCGGTTCGCGTGAGAACCCTAGATATGGAGGTCCAAATTTTTTTCTAAGTCCCTGTTTTTCCAGATTCAAGTGCCCTTGTTCATCGTGCCGTAACTCCGCATCCGTAGATCCGTTTTGGGCATATAGCATATCAAAATGTTCGTCTCAGAGAGTACATTATTTCATTCCATTGCATAATTTTCATTTGAGTTCATCTTGATGCCCGAAATGCTGTTAGAAGAGTGCTACTTGAGATATTTGTCAGATCTGCTGCTCCATTTAGATATTTGTCATTTTTGCCATGATTTTTGTGTGCATGTTATGCCCATGAGCTCTACATATGTTTTGTTAAGGGTTTTGACATCTTTCCAGAGGTGCAACCCTTGTATTTTTGTGATGTGTGTGGTGACTAGCACAAGCTTGCAAAGTGAGGCACTTGGTAATGCTGATTTCAGGGACTTAGCATTTCCACTAAGTCCTTGATCTGTTTTTCTCATGATGCCATATGTTCATGTTGTTTCCGAGTGATCCGTGCCTCTTTTGAGGATGATCAGTAAGGATGTTTTGTTAATCTTGTAGTTCTCTATCCATCCATGTCTTTTTTTGCAATTATGGAGCACCCTAGCTTGAGTCAATCGAGCTCTACTTTTGCTATTTCATGAATCTGGGCAGATTGTCTACTTGTTAGCGATTTTGCCGATGTTGTTGTAGTTGATCCGTGCATGCTTTGCTATTGTTCTTGCCATGTCTAGCTTGTATTTTGTGTATTCTTGATGGATGTATGCTTAGTTTGTCATGACTTGCTCATTAGTGGGTGCATCGAGCTTGTAAACATGCCTACTTGATATCTGTTTCAGCATGCTCCAGTTTTCACCAAGTCTGAGAACTGATTATGTTTTTGCCATGTTCACATGCTTGCAAGTGTATTTTCTGATCCCTTTCGGCTCAAGGTCACTAAAGGACTTTTGTTAAGATCTTTGAGTAGCTCCATGCAATGCTTTACTTTGCCATGTTCAGGTCCTGTAGCATATATTTTTCATGCTCCGAAGAGTGCTACCTGATATGAAATTCCAGACAAGTGTTACTTTCACTAAGTCTGAAATCTGTTTACCATATGTATTTTTGTCATGCTTGTTTGAACCTGTTAATGGATGAATTGGCCGTAGCTCAGTGCTAGACTTTTGTTAAGAATCATGAATTCATCCCTGCCATGTATTTTGATGCCATGTTTGAATGTTGTAGCATGTTCATCTCGTTGCATTTGGATGGCTACTTGCTGTAAATCGCAGAACGTGGTCATATTTGAATTGCTTGCCATTTCCAAACCGTAACTCCGATTCCAGCGTTCTTTATATCGTTTTCAAGCGATTTCATCTCATATTTCCAGTGGCACACTTGGTTTTCCAAGTTGAGGCCAGGTTCATGCATTCCTTGTCAAATCTTGCATATGCATCCCGCATCGCATCCCGCATAGCATACCATCTTTGCATCATATTGTTTGAGCTTTGCACGTGGTTGATTGTGTTCCGTTTGCTTGTTTATCTTGTTTGGGTAAAGACGGGAGACGAGTTCGCTAACGAGGAGCCTGTTGAGTTTGCTTTCGAGGATCCAGTCAACTCTGACAACTTTGCAGGCAAGATGATCATACCCTCGAAATCACTACTATCTTTGCTATGCTAGATTGCTCGCTCTTTTGCTATGCCAATGCTACGATGCCTACCACTTGCTTTCAAGCCTCCCAAATTGCCATGTCAAACCTCTAACCCACCATGTCCTAGCAAACCGTTGATTGGCTATGTTACCGCTTTGCACAGCCCTCTTATAGCGTTGCTAGTTGCAGGTGAAGATTGGAGACCGTTCCTTGTTGGAACATTATTTACTTGTTGGGATATCATTATAGTGCCATGTTATCTTAATGCATCTATATACTTGGTAAAGGGTGGAAGGCTTGGCCTCTTGCCTAGTGTTTTGTTACACTCTTGCCGCCCTAGTTTCCGTCATATCGGTGTTATGTTCCCGGATTTTGCGTTCCTTACGCGGTTGGGTTATAATGGGAACCCCTTGATAGTTCGCCTTGATTAAAGCTTTTCCAGCAATGCCCAACCTTGGTTTTACCATTTGCCACCTAGCCTCTTTTTCCCTTGGGTTTCCGGAGCCCGAGGTTCATCTTATTTAAACCCCCCCCCGGGCCAGTGCTCCTCTGAGTGTTGGTCCAACTCGTCAGCCGCCGGTTGCTACCAGGGGCAACTCTGGGCTGGCCTACCGGAAGTTTAGACAATCTGAGTGTGCCCTGAGAAAGAGATATGTGCAACTCCTATCGGGATTTGCCGGCACATTCGGGTGGTGTTGCTGGATTTGTTTTAACCTGTCGAAGTGTCTTGAAGAACCGGCATACCGAGTCTGATCGGAACGTCTCGGGAGGAGGTCTATTCCTTCGTTGACTGTGAGAGCTTGTCATGGGCTAAGTTGGGACTCCCCTGCGGGGATTTGAACTTTCGAAAGTCGTGCCCGCGGTTATGGGCAGATGGGAATTTTTAATGTCCGGTTGTAGATAACTTGAACCTTAACTTAATTAAAAATGAATCAACAGCGTGAGTTACCGTGATGGCCTCTTCTCGGCGGAGCCCGGGAAGTGGACACGGTGTTGGAGTAATGTTTGCGCAGGTTGCCCTCTAGTTACTCGTTCACGCTTCGCCTCCTCTTCTCGCTCTCTTTTGCGAACAGGATAGCCACCATATATGCTAGTCGCTTGCTGCAGCTCCACATATTTTACCTTGCCTTACCTATAAGCTTAAATAGTCTTGATCGCGAGGGTGCGAGATTGCTGAGTCCCTGTGGCTCACAGATTACTATTACACCAGATGCAGGGCCTGATGATTCCGCTCCATGTGATGTGCTCGAGCTCAAGTGGGAGTTCGACGAGGACTCTCAATGATACTACGTGTCTTTCCCTGATGATCAGTAGTGGTGCCCAGTTGGGGGTGATCGGGACCGTGTTGCATGTTGGGTTATCTTTTATTTTGGCGCCGTAGTCGGGCCATGAGTGTTTGGATGATGTAATGTTATTTATGTACCTTGATTGACGTGGCGAGTGTAAGCCAACTATGTTATCTCCCCTTTTATTATCTATATTACATGGGATGTTGTGAAGATTGCCTAACTTGCGACATATGCCTTCAATGCGATTATGCCTCTAAGTCGTGCCTCGACACGTGGGAGATATAGTCGCATCGAGGGTGTTACAGGCCAGGTCTACAATCGACATAGGCTACTTACAAGTATCCTTAAAATTCTGGATAAACCGGTTTTTTAACTCGGCCCATGACCCGATGGAGTTAGTCGGTAAGCTCTTTAGCCAAGTACGAGTTGTCCCCTCCAACATCATGGTGAAGTACTTAGTACACACCGCTTCATCCACATCTAGCATCTCCATCGCCATCTCATAACTCTCAACCCATGACTCAGGGGGTAAATCAGCAGTGTAATTGGGCACTTTACGAGGACCTTTAAAATCTTTGGGCAGTCGTACATTACGCAAAGCGAGGGTGAGACACGCCACCCCTAAAGAACTGAAGACCACACCTGGCTCTACTGAAGCGGTAGGACGAAACGGAGTAAGCTGATGAGCCGCATGCTTTGCTGCTAACTCGGCTTCTCGACGTGCACGACCATGATCCACCACATCCTGCGCATTAGCACCACCACCTGCCGGGTTATACCCTCACGGCGAGTTACGGTGACGTGCACTGCTTGACATGGCCGGTTCATCCTCAACGTGCCTACTGTAGCTCCGACTCGGACGAGGGTGTGGAATGAATCCTCTCGCGACTATGCGAATAAGCCTGCTGCTGGGTTAAAGCTGTTTGAAGGAGCTCTCTGGCCCGTCATGTCTCAATCGCCACTAGTGACTCGCCGTCAATTGGGAGGGTTGCCAATCGTGAAGCGGCGGCCACAATGTTGTCCAACGGGTTGGAGTAATGCCCCGGGGGCGTCGGAACGTACTGTGGCACAATGTTGTTCTAGCGAGGCGGGTTCATCGTGCGTGGCTGAACCAGCGCTCCTGTTACCGGTGCCTTAGTCCGGTTTACCACCGGCTGGTTACTGGTTCCTGCTCCTAGCGTGTTGAAGAGATTTCTTGGTTCATAGCCCGGTGGGAGATGCGACCGGTATCTCCTCCTCATGACATCGTCTGAGGCACTCTGATCTAGCCTAAGCCAGTAGGCCTGAGCTTCTGACACGGCCTGTTCTGTAGCCATCCTGGCGTTCTCTGTTGCTAGGTCCGCTTTAGCCTGAGTTATCTGATCTTTCACCTTTGCAATCTCCGCATTGTGCTGATCTCGGGTTGCTGCATCCACTTCTGCTGCCAGCAATGTTGCCAAGGCGTCAAACAAATCAGACAAAACCTGAGCCGGAGGCGGCACAGAGCCCCCTGCTCCTACTGGCGTTGCTGTTGCTGAACCGGAGAGCATTGTCGCGGCGGTAGAAGAGTGTTGCGCTGGTTGTGTACCGGCCATGAAGACCGCGACCCGGCTTGGCAAATTGAGGGGGTCAGTAATAACGTTGCCATCGGAACCTCCACTAATCCGGCCGTCCTGCAGCTGATACAGCGACTCGGTCTCTCCGGTTGAAGACTCGTCATCAGAACAGACAATGGTTTCCCCATCAGATGCCATCCCATCCTCGTATTCCGCTCCATGGATGACACCTACCAAAACATGCCTTGCTGCAGGCTGAACCTGGGCAGGGCTTACACGCTGAGCCATCTCGATGATGTCGGTGTAGGTGTCCGGCTCAGGGCCCGGTTCGCCGATCTTCCCGGTGAAGACGTGAATCCTGCCAAAGGGGACCCGGTATCCATATACAATTGAACCGGCCTCGGGACCCCATCCTGCGTCGTCGATGTAGAGCTTGCCGCGACTGCTCTTAGTCATCCGGCCCACAACGTATCCCTTGAGTCCTTCGAAGCTGCACTTCAAGAACTCGAAACCATCGTGCGATAGCCCCACGGTGGGCGCCAACTGTCGTGGTTTTGTCACGGCAGATGTCCTTGTGAAAGGACTTAGTCGTGGAGCCATTGCTACGGGTTAGCTTAAAGGGGTTAAACCGGACAAGGGACACAAGAGTTTTATACTAGTTCGGCCCCTTCGATGAAGGTAAAAGCCTACGTCTATTTATGATGGAATTGTTGGGGTTTCGATGACCAGGGAGCGAATCCGCTTTGCCTGGATCTCGAGTTGTTGTATGTGTCATCCTTAAACCTCTGCTGGGTCGTCCCTTTATATACACAGGTTGACGCCCGCCGGTTTACAGAGTCCCGAGGCCGGATCATAAATGTGTCCGGCTCGGTCTCTATCCTTCCTATCTTACAATGCAAGTTACATGAGAAAGTCGATTTACATCTACAAGCCTTAACCCGCCTTTAGGCCTTGGGCCTTCGTAAAGCGCCACCATCCTCACGTCTTTATGGGCTTCTATCTTCATAGAATTAATCTGGTTACTCCTGGCCAGTTTACGTCCAGTAGTAATATCCCCAACACGTCTCGTCGATCCTGTACAGTAGAGTTCTCGCGCTCGTCCCATCTAATCAAACAGTTGCACGCACGCCACCGAGTATGGTTAAATTTTGGCACAAAATACAAAGATGACCAATGAACGAGGACCGAGGTAGTACTATCCCATAAGAAAATAGGGACGCATTGTCGGCGTTCTGGGAACGGGGGTCCCCAGACTTGCCTGCCTGCGGCGTGGCTCAAAAAGGGGCCCAGCACGGCCCATCTTCATCAACACAGACCCAAGACCCTCGCGAGGGGCCAAGCCTCACGGGGCGGACGACACAGAGTTTCCTCAGGCACAGCCTCATCAGGCTGGCTCGCGAGGAGGCGGAGAGATCAAGGCGGGGTACCTCACGAGGTGCCCGTGACACAAGCCATGACGACCAAAGGCGCCAGGCGGGCGCCAGCCGCGCAGTGTCCTCCTTTCCTCTTTGGTGCAAAGGGAGCAAGCGCAGGCGAGAGCATCAAGCAAAGGCACCCGTTTTGGTGCAACGAGACCAAGACCAGTCCAACGGCAGGGAGGAAGTCATTGTGGAGCCCAAGCCAGCGTCACCACCAGAGCCTTTGGCAGGCGAGGACCAACTTTAGTCAGGATAAGTGTACCGGATGTTCCCCTTCAAAATGGCCAATTGTTGGCGCCCTTCCCGCTCATATTTGGGAAGACGCCCAGGGCCTTTGCCTATAAATAGGACTAGCCACCCCCAGGGTAGGGAGGCAATCAAGAAGGGAGAATCTAGAACCCAAGAGAGAAACAAGTTAGGATCGGATCGAGTAGCATCACACGAGAGAGAGAGAGAAGGGCGACTGAACTCCTCCCAACAGTTCATCCCCCCAGCCAAGAACAAACCCTCGCGAGGCTGTTCTTCCTTGTATTGCTCATCATCATCAGCCCGAGAGGCAATCCACCACACCACACACTGGAGTAGGGTATTACACCACAACGGTGGCCCGAACCAGTATAAACCCTGTGTCTCTTGTGCTGTTCTTTCCATAGCTTAGATCTTAGCGAGGCGGAGGGGTGCAGGTAGGTAGAAGGCGAAATCTCCGCGCGCACCCCAGTGTTCGAACCTCAAGGGTCTGCCGGAACCCAAAATCCGACATTTGGCGCGCCAGGTAGGGGTGCGCCAGAATTCGTCTTCCACCGCCCCGTTCTCCTCCGACCATAGCGTCCATGTTTGACGCTCGTCGGGCCCGCGCCGAGCGCCGGGCCGCTCTCGCTTCCCGCGTCGCCCAGACGGCTCCTGTCGGCGGGCGTCCTCGCCGTTCCCCATCACCTGCCGTCAACGCCGCCACCGGCCCGGCGGGGAACGAGCAGCAAGCGTCGTCTCAGCATCCGTCCGTGCGGCAAGACGGCCGCACCGCTACTCCCTCGCTCACCCCAGCTGGTTCTTCGTCCCGCGCGCTCCGCGCACCCATGGGGCTCGAGCTGCGCTCATCGCGGCAAACGAGCTCCTGCGCTACCGTCCCGTCGACGACGTCTACGAAGAATGGCTCGACCGCGTCGCCGAGCTCGTCCGCGCCGCAGGGGGCTCTCCTACGCCGTCCGTTCTGCTGCACCGCACCCCGCCCCGCGCGGGCGACGAAGCTCCGGGGGTGCCCCAGCCGCCTCCTCCTCAAGAAGGCGCCATGGCTCCAAGGCACGTGGCCCCTAGGCGGAACCCGCTCCGTCAGGTGCCAGCGCGGCAAGAGCAGAGCTGCCAAGAAGTCCCTCGCCCGCAAGAAGCTGCCCGGGCGCTCCCTGCTCCAGCACGTCGCGACCATGCTCCTGCTCCTGCACGTCAAGACCCCGCGCTGCTCCCAGCTGCAGCGCGTGGGGACCTGCAAGACCAAGCTCTCCGTCACCCAAGGCCTCCCGTGGCCACAGCAGGCTACCGTGCCTTCACCGCCGAGCTATGCAGCGTCGCGTGGCCCGGCAAGTTCAAGCCAGACCTGCCTCCTCGTTACGACAGCACGGCCGACCCTTCGGAGTTCCTCTAGCTCTATGAGCTGGGCATCGAAGCTGCCAACGGAGACGAGAAGGTCATGGCGAACTGGTTTCCCATGGCGCTCAAGGATGGGGCCCGCACCTGGCTCCTGAACCTAGCTCCAGGCACGATCTCCTCCTGGGACGAGATGCGCACCCGCTTCATCGCCAACTTCCAAGGTACTCGCGACCGGCCACCCGCCGTGAGTGACATGCGCCGCATCAAGCAACAACCCGGAGAGACCCTGCAGAAGTACATCCAGCGCTTCAACAATGCACGCCTCAAGATTCCCAAGGTGACCGAGGAGGCCATCATCTCAGCCTTCTCCGATGGCGTGCGCGATGTCAAAATGAAGGAGGAGCTGGCGATGCATGAAGACCTGTGCACTTCCTTGGAGTTGTTCAACTTGGCAACCAAGTGCGCTAGGGCTGAGGAAGGGCGTCTCTCCCTCCTCGAGCTGCCTGCCGCAGACCCAGAAGAGAAGAAGCCCAAGGCCAAGGATGTGAAGCGCAAGGGGGCTGCCATGCTCGTGGCAGAACCAGACACCAAGCGGGGCAGAGATCAGCCCGAATCTTCCAAGGACAGTCGGTACTGTGTGTACCACGACCTCCACACCCACAACACCAACGAATGTCAAGAGCTCCGAGCCGTGCGAGAAGGAAGGATCGGCCGTCGCCCCGACCGCGGTGACCGGGGCTACGGTCGAGGAGGAGGAAGGAACGCAGGACACTGGGAAGACCGCTGCCCGCGCCAAGGGTGGCGCGATCGACCTTGCGAGGATCGCTGGCAAGACCCGCCTCGCGAGGGGGACTGGATGGATCAGCCTCGCGAGGATCACCCGCAAGGCAACACAGGCCTCCCTCCGCTGCCGCCGCAGCCAAGGAGGAACGAGGACTGCCATCAGGACGAGGGGGCTGGGGGCTTCCAGGAGCCACGCGCGATCGCCTGCATCCTGGGCGGGGCTCAAGCCCCAGCCTCTCAACGCATCTTCAAGCAGTTCGCCCGCGAAGTGAATGCAGTCCTCCCCAAGCTCGAAGCCACGCGCCCTCTTAGGTGGTCGGCGTGCGCCATCATGTTCAGCTCAGCAGATCAGCTCAAGTGTGCGGCCACAGCCGGAGTCCTCCCGATGCTTTGTTACCCAATCATCAGCAACATGGTGGTCACCAGGACCCTCATCGATGGTGGGCAGGGCTCAACGTCCTGTCCGTGGAAACATTCAACAATCTCCAAGTGCCCTACTACCAGCTTCAGCCAACCAACCCTTTCTCCGGAGTCACCGACGGCTCCACGGTCCCGATTGGGCAGGTCCGCCTCCCTGTCACCTTCGGGGCACGCGACAACTACCGCACCGAGCTCATCGACTTCGACATCGCTCACATTCGCCTACCGTACAACGCCATCCTTGGGTACCCAGCGCTGGCCAAGTTCATGGCCGTAACTCACCACGGCTACAACGTCCTCAAGATGCCAGGAAGTGGCGGAGTCATCATGGTGCCCTGCGAAGAGAAGGACGTGGTGTGTTCCCTGGAACGAGCCTTTCAGGCCGCATCACTGGAAGACCCGGAACACGGAAGCAGGAGGCTTCCCGAGACCGCTCCCAAGAAGAAGAAGACATCGTCCGGCCCGGCCCCTCAGGAGGCAGGCCCCTCAGGGCCCGCGCCTGCCCAGGGGGAACCTCCTTCCATCGCATAGGAAAGCACGCCCGGCGCCCTCCTCGGGCAGGGCTTGGGGGCTCTCCCCTGGAGGGCCACCGACCTGGCTAAGGTCACTAGGGAGGCGCTTGGGCACCACATGGAGGCGTGTTTCGAAGCACATTTCCCTCAAGAAGGAGTAAGGCAAGGAGGGCCAGACCCTCAGGAGTTCGTCAGCAAGGCCATTCAGGAGCTACAGGAGTCAAGAGTCATGAAAGGCGGCCGCCGCCTACCAGTTGTGGCTCCCCATCCAAGCGAGGATGGTGGGCTGCGCGTCTGCATCGACATACCAGGGCTTAATCGAGTCGCCTCTCTGGAGCGCCTCTGGCCCTCGCGAGTGGGGCACTGTGAAGGTCCACCCCACAGCTACGTTCGCATGCCTTACGGCTTGCCGAGCGCGGCTGCCACATACCAGCGCCTCATGAGGGGCATCATGGAGGCTCAAGAGGCCAGGCGTTCCGCAGCCCTGGCGGAGATGGAGATGGTCCGCGAGGAGCCACCAGCGCCTCCGGAGCCTCCCGAGGCCCCTGGGCCTGGGGGCTCGTGAGGATCGGCTTCCACAGCCCACCGAGTCTGCTACACCAACACTCCTTCATCCTCAACATCATCAGGTGACATCTTTCAAGTTTCATTTCCAGCTGGGAGCGCCCCCCAGGGCTGCATTATTCCCAGGCCGCGTGGGTCCGTCCCTGCGGCATGTATCCCTTTTATTTCATGTTGTTAGCTTACTTTGTTGGGGGCGCCCCTCGGGCTGCATCATCCTCAAGTCGCTCGGGCCTGACCCAGTGATGTCCGCCTTCCCAGCACCTATTTGAATGAATCCACTCCTTTGCGGCTAATGTGTTTGACCTAGTTGCCCACTCAACTGACGCCAACTGACGGAGCTGCTCCCAAATGGCACGACACTTGCGCATGGGTCTGTCCCTGCAACGCCGACAAACCTGAATGGCTGAGCTCTGGCCGCGGCAGCCCCGCATGGCGCCACCTCGTCAAGCCTTCAGTGCCTCATCGCCCCTCAGAAGCAACCAACGGTTGACTGTCAATTGTCATGGCAACCCCTCGTTCTTTCTATGATGGGTCTACAGGATCTCCTAAAGGAGCTGCGTCAGGCGAGGCCCTTGCGGTGTCTCCTTCACTCTCATCCGCGTGAACCGCTTGCACGTTAAAGGGGGGGTGTCTAAGCATCGTGACTCAGGGCTCCTACTGGCTCTCCAGCCCTCACCCTCTGGCCTTGTCCACGGCATCGCGACCTGGCATACCAGCGACGGCTGAGACTCGCTCGAGGGCCGGGACCCGAGGATGTAGAGCAGAAAGGGGAGCAAAGGCGAGAGGGGAGGGACACGCGAGGACCTCGCCGAGCAACCTCACGCCTGCCGATGCACGGACCCGGCGACACACCAGAGAGCGGTCCCTGATCCTCGAGATAAGTCACCACCCGGAAGCACCAGCTACCGTGGCACCATCCCCGCACCTAATGCAATCCCATGTTAGCGATGCTGCTCTCCTTTCTCATCGAACGACGGCTGCTTGAGCGCCAAAGGGGACCTCCTGAGCATCGCGACTCAGGGGCTCTTACCGGACCCTGGGTCGCTCACCTCCTGGCCTTGTCCACGGCATCGCGACCTGGCATACCAGCGACGGCTGAAGCCGCCTTGGGACTGGGACCTGTCGGCGCAGAGCACCAAGCCCTCGTGAGGTTCGAAAGGGAGAACTGAGCTAAGACGGAATGAGCAACTCGCACAATTCTACGACAAGGGTTATATTAACAAACAGGATCACAGGCACCTTACAAGCCCCCACGGGACGCGTCTTTGATTCCTTGCAGGGAACAGATCCTAAAAGGATGCTAACTACACGCGCCCCTGCAAAAGACGCCATCGTCAACAATGGGCCGTCAAGCACCGGCACCAACCCCATCCAGATCAGAGTCGGTGACGGCCTGACGAGCCCGCCCTGCTCCAGGAGCGGCGCCGGCTCGGGGGCTCGTAGCTGTCATCGCTCGTCTCCGGAGTCGCGAAGAGCTCGCCGGAGTCGCTAGACTCTCCGACGCCTCTGCCGCCTGAGCAGCCGCCAAGGGAGAGGTCGGCGGGCCCATTCCTCGCCGTAGCAGGGTCCCGACCACCTCTCCCGGGGAAGCACTCCAGCCGGCGCCCGTTCGCATCGAATACCTTGAAGAACATCACCGAAGCACCGTCGTACTCCAAGTGGATCGCGAAGGCGCCTCTTGTCCTGCAAACCCGGGCGATTTCGCCCCAGCCTCGAGTCATGAAGACCTCGCCCGGGGCAACGACCGCGACCTCTGCCTCATCGCGAGGGTGCTGCAGCCGGCGTGCTGCAGCCAAAGCTCTAGGAGTCCTCCCTGCGGGATGATGGAGGCGAAGAAGGGAGGAAGGCGAATCCAAGACTGAGGAGGCATGGCGGCGTGGAGCACGAACTCTCGGGAGGAGCCCTCGGTGTGGGCCCCAGGGGGGACGACCCACACCTTCGTGACCCATCGGCGCCGACGGCGGCGCCGCCCGTGGCGATCAGCATCGACTCCTTCAGAGCCCTCGATGTGGGCGTACAAGGGAAGCAGGAACCCCGGCGGTGGCCGCTCGCACCAAGGCCTCGACACCACCTGATGGGCCCCCTCGTCCCGGCCGCGGAGGGCGAGCCGTTTCTTCGGCGGGAGCGGGTTTGGTTCCTCTCGGGGAGCCTTTCCCTTCTCTGTCACCGAGAACCGGCGGATCGGAGCCATCGCAGCAAGACGGACCAAGGACCGGGAAGAAGGAGAAGCAAGAAGGGATGGACTAGAAGGGCGCGCGTCGTTCCGTACTTATGACCGGCGAAGGCCAACCGCCGACCTCCATGATCACAGGTAATCATGACCCGCTTTGCATGCAGAGACTTGTCCAATCCGTGCAGTTGCTGAGGCGCCGTGGGGAAGTGGAGACACCCACGTCCAGTCAACCGCCACGCGGCGCCCAAGGCCGCAGGCTGTTAGGGCCCGCGGCGCTTTGCTCTTGCCCTTTCGCCTCCCTGCATGGCCAAGTCCGGGCGCGCCTTGGGCCCGGGGGCTACTGTCGGCATTCTGGGAACGGGGGTCCCCAGACTTGCCTGCCTGCGGCCTGCGGCGTGGCTCAAAAAGGGGACCAACACGGCCCATCTTCATCAACATAGACCCAAGACCCTCGCGAGGGGCCAAGCCTCGCGGGGCGGACGACACGGAGTTTCCTCAGGCACAGCCTCATCAGGCAGGCTCGCGAGGAGGCAGAGAGATCAAGGCGGGGTACCTCACGAGGTGTCCGTGACGCAAGCCATGATGACCAAAGGCGCCAGGCGGGCGCCAGCTGCGCAGTGTCCTCCTTTCCTCTTTGGTGCAAAGGGAGCAAGCGCAGGTGAGAGCATCAAGCAAAGGCACCCGTTTCGGTGCAACGAGACCAAGACCAGTCCAACGGCAGGGAGGAAGTCATTGTGGAGCCCAAGCCAGCGTCACCACCAGAGCCTTTGGCAGGCGAGGACCAACTTTAGTCAGGATAAGTGTACCGGATGTTCCCCTTCAAAATGGCCAATTGTTGGCGCCCTTCCCGCTCAATATTTGGGAAGAGGCCTAGGGCCTTTGCCTATAAATAGGACTAGCCACCCCCAGGGTAGGGAGGCAATCAAGAAGGGAGAATCTAGAAGCCAAGAGATAAACAAGTTAGGATCGGATCGATTAGCATCACACACAGAGAGAGAGAGAGAGAGAAGGGCGACTGAACTCCTCCCAGTAGTTCATCCCCCCAGCCAAGAACAGACCCTCGCGAGGCCGTTCTTCCTTGTATTGCCCATCATCATCAGCCCGAGAGGCAATCCACCACACCACACACTGGAGTAGGGTATTACACCACAACGGTGGCCCGAACCAGTATAAACCCTGTGTCTCTTGTGCTGTTCTTTCCATAGCTTAGATCTTAGCGAGGCGGAGGGGTGCAGGTAGGTAGAAGGCGAAATCTCCGCACGCACCCCAGTGTTCGAACCTCAAGGGTCTGCCAGAACCCGAAATCCGACACGCATGGCCGCACTTAAATGGTTACGGGAACACACACGGTCCATATAATACAACTGTTTGTGATATTAGCGTGTCAGCTATTTGTTTCAAAAAGGACTTCATTGGCTATTAATGGGTGCGCCCTGTCTCAAACTGGACGTTTTTTTAACCACAACATATATGTGCCATGTCATGAAACCATTCCAAGTTTCATGATTTTTGGGTGAGTTTTCGATTTACAGGGATTTAAAAACCGTGATTCTCAATGTTTCAGGATGACGAGTCGTTTGTAATTCATTCCCATTCCTTCAATGAGACCTAAACATGCACCCAATGACATATGTACGATTTTCCACCCATTTTGCTTCACTAGAGCATGTGCTTCTAGTTCAAATTTGAATTATGGACTACACTAAATGCCTAGTAAACTCAATTAATATATAAAATGGCCAAACGAACCCTGAATAGTTTCAAATTTCAGCACGACACTCCTATTATTATATGTTGCCTGTAGAAAACAAAATACAAGGCAGAAGAGGCAGCAATTCTTGTTTGGCCCACAAGAGGATCATGTTTCCCTACCGGAACCAGGAGGGTTGCAAGAAGCTCCAGTTTGTAAGAGGCTTGTAATATAGCTTGGCCCAAATTGGACAATTTTTTACCACGACATATATGTGCCATGTCGTGACACCAGGCCAAGTTTCATGGTATTCTGGTGAGTTTTGGATTTACAAAGATTTAAAAACCAAGATTCGCAATGTTTGAGGTCGAGCCAGGACGCTGAGACGGTTGAATTCATTCTCATTCCTTCCATGGGACTTAAACATGCACCCAAGGACACATGTATGATTTTTAAGCCATTTTGGTTGACTCAAGCATATATTTGTAGTTCGGATTTGAATTATGGACATTAAATGCCTAGAAAACTCAATTAATGTATAAAAAAGGTGAAACGAACCCTGAATAATTTCAAAGTTCAGCGTCAATCTCTTGTTGTTCCATGTTGCGTGTAGAATAAAATACAAGGCGAGAAGAGGGAGCGATTATCGGTTTGCCCACAAGGGGACACATTTCCCTATTGATACCACGAGGGTTCTTACGGGAGTCTCCGATTTGTAAGAGGTTTGTAATAAAGCTTGGCCCAAATTGGAAAAAATTACCACGACATATATGTGCCATGACATGACACCATGCCAACTTTCATGATTCTCTGGTGAGTTTTGGATTTATGAGGATTTAAAAACCGAGATTTCCAATGTTTGAGGACAAGCCAGGACGCCGATACGGTTGTAATTCATTCTCATTCCTTGCATGGGACCTAAGCATGCACCCAAGGACACATGTATGATTTTTCTAGCCATTTTGGTTAACTGGAACATGTATTTGTGGTTCAGATTTGAATTATGGACATTAAATGCCAAGGAAACTCAATTAATGTATAAAAAGGCCAAACAAACCCTGAATAATTTTAAATTTCAGCACGGATATCCTATCGTTCCATGTTGCGTGTAGAAAAAATACAGCGCGAAAAGAGGCAGCAATTATCATTTCACCCACAAGTCTTACATGTTTCCCTATCAGAACCACGAGGCTTCTTGAGAGAAGCTCTGGTTTGTAAGAGGCTTGTAATAAAACTTGCCCCAAAATGGACAATTTTTTCCACGACATATACGTGCCATGTCATGACACCATGCCAAATTTCACTATTTTTGGGTGAGTTTTTTTTACTATATACTACAAGGCAATAGCCTCACAGCTCTTTATTCGAAGCAACAGAGGAAAATAAAGTCATTTACAAGTCAATTACATAAGAAAAGAAAGAATAAAGAAATACTTACAACCCAAACTGGGTAACAAGAACTAACTATGGGAGATTAGAAATCCAAGTCAGAAGGCCATCCCTGTATTTACATTTTATCCTATGAGAGAGCAAGGTTTTGTCATGAATAAAGTTGTGTCTCCATACCGAGTGAGTTTTGGATTGAAGGGGATTTAAAAACCGAGATTCTCAATGTCCGAGGCCGAGCCAGACGCCGAGACGGTTGTAATTCATTCCCATTCTTTGCATGGGACCTAAACATGCATCCAAGGACACATGTATGATTTTTGTAGTCATTTTGGTTTACTAATTTGAATTATGCATATCAAATTAATGCTTATAAAACTGAATTATAATGTATAAAAAGGCCAAATGAACCCTGAATATTTAAACCGGTTCTGGTCAACCGTCTGCCACCGGTGGGTAAGCACTGTGCGCATGCGTTGTGCTAGCTCACGCTTCCTTCTTTACTAAGTTTTCCATATCAATGTTGTTATATATCCAAACACGCTACCGTTTCCCGCCACTCCTCCCATTGGTTTCCTGCCTCTTTTCACATTGGTTTCCCGCTGCTAGTGTCAGTGCTCATAGAAGGCTAGGCGGCGACACACCAGCCATGTAAATATTGCACACAGTTTCTAAAAGCACAAATGTGTATGATAGTAGGGAGTAGGTCCCATAGGGTGACTAGCGTGAAACGCCTTAAAGGCAAGGAGGAAATTGTTATCAGCAAGGGGCGGCTTCCCATCCACCAACCTAGTCGAATAGAACGCAGAAGTTAAGCATGTTGGGGCTGGAGTAGTATAAGGATGGGCAACCCGGTGGGAAGTTGCATATCTCAACTTCATTAAAGAGCCATGATACGGTCAGTACAAACATTTATCATCTAAATGTATCTGTAGTGACCTGTGATGACGATTATATAAACCTTGGGATCCTTGTTTTGGTAATTTATAGAACATGTTTTTATCCATTATTTCTTGTTCTCAAAAATTGAAGAATGGTCGACATCTGTAGGCCCACACAAACTATCCCTTTGACCCAACGCATGAGAAGGGTTTCCTATTTGCTCTGTGTGTTATGTTAGAGCAAATCAAGTTTCAGCACATGCGTTGGACGACACCCCCTACCCCCACCCCCACCCGCCTCGAAGTTGCGGAACCGACATCGTACGTCTTTAACCTGGCTGGGGGTACGATGTTTAGTTTGTAATGTTACTAATGTAGTTGGTGCCCCATCGAAGTTGTGCATTCGGGATTTGAAGAAATCACACACCAGACCCATACATTTTTTTCGGGCCGCATGCAGGGGATAGGGGGTGTTCTGATCGAGCACGTCTCCCTTGTGCGGTTTATAGACGCCACACATATCTGTGGGCTCCCCGAGGTCTATATATATATATCATCCTTGACCGATAACGAGGGGGGCCACACAATCTATCCCTTTGACCCAACATACGAGAAGGGTTTGACCATGAAGGTTTCCTATTGCTATGTGTGCCATGTTAGAACAAATAAAGTTTGAGCACATGTGTTGGAAGACACCCCTCCCCCCTGCCTGCCTCGAAGTTGGGGAACCGACATCGTACGTATTGAACCTGGCTTGGGGTCGGGTAAGGTGTTCGGTTTGTAATGTAGTTGGTGCCCCATCAAAGTTGTGCATTGGGGATTTGAACACATCACACACCATCCATACATATTTTTGGGCCGCATGCAGTGTATAGGGGGTCTTTTGATCGAACACGTCTCCCTTATGTCGTTTTTAGTGACGACATGCATATCTGTGGCTCCCCGGGTGTATATATATCATCCATTTGACCGATAATGAGGGGTATGTGTTGGCCATGAATGGATTCCTCCTAGTTCATGTTAGGGCCGGTCACCATCACATGTCGTCCGAGCAAAGTTCAAGCTCATGTATTTCTCAGGATTCCCTCCCACATGCTCAGATTGGTGGGTTGGACCGACACTGTACCCTGTGTATCTCATCCTTAATTACATGGCTTTTCATGGTGGTTGTCTATATCGAGAGGCAGATGCCACATCTAAATTGTGCATTATTCGATATTGAAAACACACATCGCCCCTTCCAATGTACATCATTTTGGGCCGCATGCAGGCGGTGCTAGTTTTGTGGCCCCTCACATGTCGCCACGTATCCATTTTTGATCGATAACAACAGTTTTCGTTTGACCAAGCGATAGATTCACTGGTCTGTCTTATGGTAGGTCATGGCGACATGCATGTATGACCAAAGTATCAGTACGTGCATCCGTCCCGCCAACACGAGGTGGGAGGTGGCTCAAGCACCCTAGCTAGGTAGCTACGACATTATGTCATTATAGATATATCCAAGGGGGCTTTACAGTTTGCGAGGCTGGTACCACCAAAGTTGTGCATTGTGTATTTAAAGTTTTAAACATCACACCCTATATTCCTACATATATTTGGCCACTTCCAGGTGGTTCTTGACTTCTGGCCCCTCTCATCGATCTTCGACAACGGGCCCAACCGTGGGCCCGTGCGGTCAAAGTTGTGCATTAGAATTTTGAACATCACACACCACCCTTTTCATTCATATATATTTGGGCCACATGCTGGTGTGGCTGTCTTCTGACCCTGTCTCATGTTTTTTTGCTGCGAAGACTTGGATGACGCTCAACGGACACCGGTGTACTGGCTTAACCATGTGTGATGCAAGTGCGCTGTGAAATCACCACAACTGTGCAAGTGCGAGCAAGGGTGTAGGTAGTGGACCAACCATGTCTAATGCTGGTGCGCTATGAAATCACCACAACTGCGCAAGCGCGAGCAAGGGTGGAGGTACTGGCTTAACCGTGTGCGATGCTAATGCGCTGTGAAATCACCACATGTGCAAACTAAAGGCGGGTAGTTTATTTAGGGTGAATTCCACATTTGCGTCTGAAAATAAGGACGAACCGTGTGCGATATACCAACTAGCTAGAAATCTAAAAACAAACTACCCGCCTTGAGCGGTGCAAAAATTGGCAGTTCCGCCGCTTTTCCTTATTATCATACACGCATATCCTTATTGAACCGTGTGCAATCTTGGGTGCTCCCGCCTCGCATCAAAATTCCTTTTACCCAAATTTTAGTAGGCACGGTATTTCAATAGTCCCCTCTCTCCTCCAGCATCAACCTTATAATAAAATTCTAGTAGCCGAGGCATTTGAACCGTCGCCATCCCACGTGCACCACCATCTCCACCCATCATTACTAAAATTTTCAGTAGTCGTGGCATATCCTCAAACACCACCACCCCCCCCTCCATGGTCCCCCAACCAACCCCCCCCCTCGAACCCTAGCTCACCGCCGCCACCAATCCCTATCGGTCTGCCCGTTCCTCCTAGCTTAGATAATAAAATTCAGGTTACCCAGCGATTCCCATACCGTCGCCCACCTGACTTTTTAGATGAGGCATGCGGTGTCCCTCTCCACCAGATCAACATCCCCTGCTCCAGAGAGTCATAGCCTAAGCCCGACCACGTTTCCTAGGGAGCCCGACGAGCATTCGGCCAAAAAGAGGTTTATCATGGCCTCTCCGGCGGACGCTGGCGAGGTGGCCGCCAATTTTCCCGACCTGTCGATCCCGGAGCAACACCTCAATGTGGAAGCCGGCAAGGACGTTGACTATGTTGCCATGTCGGACGCTTCAGGTTGGCGGGCTAGAGTATTACTGTATCTCGAGAAAGCTGGCTCCGACATCAAGCTCGTCGGCGGCGACGGCTTCATGTAGGCCATGTCACGGGTTAAGCGGTCCATCCCCAACCCCTCTGATTCAGCTATCGTCGATCTCTTCGAGGGCCCTGCCGCTGATCTCCTCCACCACGCGGTCAAGGATTTGCGATCCTTGTACGCCATCGAGCCCATTTTGTCACTTTTGAAGGACACATTCTACAAAGGTGGCTTAGGATCCTCAATTGCCAAGTCAGATCTCATCGACCACGACCATGAGGAGGGCACCCACAAAGGTTCTTCCAAGGTGAAACAGCCCATCTGTGACATCAGAGAGTGCACCATGGGTATGTGCTCTTCCAATTGGAAGGATCTCGTCCATGACATGTGAGGCAACATCCTATCAGCAAATCTTACCTTTTCTAGCTTGCCAACCCGTACCCTTTGTTGTAGTAGTTTTTTCCATGTGGTGTTTTAACTTTTCATGTTTAATTATTTCAGTTATGCAAAAATGTAATGTTCAATAGGGCTATGTGATGTTTAAGTATGAATTTTCCACTTCAGTTTCACGAATGGCTACATTTGGTTGCTTATAGTGAGTAGATGCCTTGTTTATCTGTATTTGGTTGTTAGGTTGGTTTGATACGTCTCTATCGTATCTAATTTTCCTAATGCTTTTGCTCTTATTTTGGACTCTAATTTGCATGATTTGGATGAAACTAACATGGACTGACGATGTTTTCAACAGAACAACCTTGGTGTAGTTTTTGTGCAGAAATAAAAGTTCTCGGAATGGGACAAATTTTTTTGGAGAACTATTTCAGAATACATAAAAAATACTAGCACCAAGAACCACCAGAGGGGGGCCCTGGCTAGGCACAAGACACCAGGGTGCCACCCTCTCGCGCCCTGGTGGGTTGTGCCCACCCCATGGCCCCGCAGACCCTAATTCCAGCACTATAAAATCCTATTTTCGAAGAAAAATTAGGAGAGGATGTTTCATTGTGTTTCACAATACGGAGACGCCGCCACCTCATGTTCTTCATTGGGAGGCCATCTGGAATCCGTTTGGGGCTCCGGAGAGGGGAATCTTTCGTCTTCGTCATCACCAACACTCCTTCATCATCAATTTCGTGATGCTCCCCACCAGGAGTGAGTAATCCCTTTGTAGGCTCGCCGATCGGTGAGGAGTTGGATGAGATTCATCATGTAATCGAGTTAGTTTTGTTAAGGCTTGATCCCTATTATCCACTATGTTTTGAGATTGATGTTGTTATGACTTTGCTATGCTTAATACTGAAGGAAATATGCCCTAGAGGCAATAATAAAATTGTTATTTATTTCCTTATATCATGATAAATGTTTATTATTCATTCTAGAATTGTATTAACCGGAAACTTAGTACATGTGTGAATACATAGACAAATGGAGTGTCACTAGTATGCCTCTACTTGACTAGCTCGTTGAATCAAAGATGGTTAAGTTTCCTAGCCATAGACATGAGTTGTCATTTGATTAACGGGATCACATCATTAGAGAATGATGTGATTGACTTGACCCATTGTGTTAGCTTAGCACAATGATCGTTTAGTTTGATGCTACTGCTTTCTTCCTGACTTATACATGTTCCTCAGACTATGAGATTATGCAACTCCCGAATATCGGAGGAACACTTTGTGTGCTACCAAACGTCACAACGTAACTGGGTGATTATAAAGGTGCTCTACAGGTGTCTCCGATGGTACTTGTTCAGTTGGCATAGATCGAGATTAGGATTTGTCACTCTGATTGTCAGAGAGGTATCTCTGGGCCCTCTCGATAATGCACATCACTATAAGCCTTGCAAGCATTGTGACTAATGAGTTAGTTGCGGGATGATGCATTACGGGACAAGTAAAGAGACTTGCCGGTAACGAGATTGAACTAGGTATGAGGATATCGACGATCGAATCTCGGGCAAGTAACATACCGATGACAAAGGGAACAACGTATGTTGTTATGCGGTTTGACCGATAAAGACCTTTGTAGAATACGTAGGAATCAATATGAGCATCCAGGTTCCGATATTGGTTATTGACCGGAGACGTGTCTCGGACCCCCCCCCCCCCCCCCGAGAAGTAATGGGCCACATGGGCCTTAGTGGAAAGAGAGGGCCGGCCAGGGCAGGCCACGCGCCCCTCCCCCTCTGGTCCGAATTGGACTAGGGAAGGGGGGCGGTGCCCCCTTTCCTTCTCCCTCTCCTCCTTCCATTCCCCCTCCTAGTAGGAGTAGGAAAGGGGAGTCCTACTCCTACTAGGAGGAGGACTCCTCCTCCTGGCGCGCCATGCAAGGGCCGGCCGGCCTCCCCCCTTGCTCCTTTATATACGGGGGCAGGTGGGCACCCTAGGACACACAAGTTGATTGTTCCAAGCCGTGTGCGGTGCCCCCCTCCACCATAATCCACCTCGATCATATTGTAGCGGTGCTTAGGCAAAGCCCTGCCTCGGTAGCAACATCATCACCGTCATCGCACTGTCGTGCTGACGGAACTCTCCTGTGAAGCGCTGCTGGATTGGAGTTCGTGGGACGTCATCGAGCTAAACATGTGCTGAACTCGGAGGTGCCATACGTTCGGTACTTGGATCGGTAGGATCGTGAAGACGTACGACAACATCAACCGCGTTCTCATAACACTTCCGCTTACGATCTACGAGGGTACATGGACGATACTCTCCTCTCTCGTTGCTATGCATCACCATGATCTTGCGTGTGCGTAGGAAATTTTTTGAAATTTCTACGTTCCCCAACAGTGGCATCCGAGCCAGGTTTATGCGTAGATGTTATATGCGCGAGTAGAACACAAAGGAGTTGTGGGCATGGGTATATACATATTGCTTGCCGCCACTAGTTGATTCTTGATTCAGCGGTATTGTTGGATGAAGCGGCTCAGACCGACACTACGCGTACACTTACGCGAGACTGGTTCTACCGACGTGTTTCGCACACAGGTGGCTAGTGGGTGTCTGTTTCTCCAACTTTAGTTGAATCGGATTCAATGAACAGGGTTCTTTCTGAAGATCAAAAAGCAATCACTATACCGCGTTGTGGTTTTTGATGCGTAGGTAAGAACGGTTCTTGCTCAGCCCGTAGCAGCCACGTAAAACTTGCAACAACAAAGTAGAGGACGTCTAAATTGTTTTTGTAGGGCATGTTATGATGTGATATGGTCAAGACATGATGAGATATAAATTGTTGCAAGAGATGATCATGTTTTGTTAAATTTATCGGGAACTGGTTGAAGCCTTATGGTTGTCTCTTTATTGCATAAGATGCAAGCGTCATACAATTGCTTTACTTTATCGCTATGCGATAGCAATAGTTACAAAAGCAATAGTTGGCGAGATGACCATATGATGACACGTTGATAGAGATCAAGATGATGGAGATCATGGTGTCATGCCGGTGACGATGGAGATCATGACGGTACTTTGGAGATGGAGATCAAAAGCACAAGATGATGATGGCCATATCACGTCACATATTTTGATTGCATATGATGTTTATCCTTTATGCATCTTATTTTGCTTAGTTTGACGGTAGCATTATAAGATGATCTCTCACTAAATTTCAAGGTACAAGTGTTCTCCCTGAGTATGCACCGTTGCCAAAGTTCGTCGTGCCGAGACACCACGTGATGATCGGTGTGATAAGCTCTATGTTCATATACAATGGGTGCGAGACAATTTTGCACACGCAGAAATACTCGGGTTAAACTTGACGGGCCTAGCATATGCAGATATGGCCTCGGAACACTGACACTGAAAGGGCGAGCGTGAATCATATAGTAGATATGATCAACATAGTGATGTTCACCATTGAAAACTACTCCATCTCACGTGATGATCGGACATGGTTTAGTTGATATGGATCACATGATCACTTAGATGATTAGAGGGATGTCTAAGTGGGAGTTCTTAAGTAATATGATTAATTGAATTTTAATTTATCATGAACTTAGTCCTGGTAGTATTAGCATTTCTATGTTGTAGATCAATAGCTCGTGTTTAGCTCCCCTGTTTTATTTTTGATATGTTCCTAGATAAAACTAAGTAGAAAGATGTTAGTAGCAATGATGCTGATTGGATCCGTGATCTGAGGATTATCCTCATTGCTACACGGAATAATTATGTCCTTGATGCACCGCTAGGTGACAGACTGATTGCAGGAGCAAATGCAGACGTTATGAACGTCTGGCAAGCTCGATATGATGACTACTTGATAGTTTAGTGCACCATACTTTACGGCTTAGAATCGGGGCTTCAAAGACGTTCTTGAAACGCCACGGAGCATATGAGATGTTCCAAGAGTTGAAATTAGTATTTCAGACTCATGCCCATGTCGAAAGGTATAATACCTTTGACAAGTACTTTGCCTACAAGATGGAGGAGAATAGCTCAGCTAGTGAGCATGTGCTCAGAATGTCTGAGTACTACAATCACTTGAATCAAGTGGGAGTTAATCTTCCAGATAATATAGTGATTGAAAGAGTTCTCTAGTCACTATCACCAAGTTACTAGAACTTCGTGATGAACTATAATATGCAAGGGATAACGGAAACGATTCCCAAGCTCTTCATGATGCTGAAATCGACGAAGGTAGAAATCAGGAAAGGCATCAAGTGTTGATGGTTGACAAGACCACTAGTTTCAAGAAAAGGGCAAAGGGAAGAAGGGGAACTTCAAGAAGAACAGCAAGCAAATTGCTGCTCAAGTGAAGAAGCCCAAGTCTAGACCTAAGTCTGAGACTAAGTGCTTCTACTGCAAAGGGACTGGTCACTGGAAGTAGAGCTGCCCCAGGTATTTGCGGATAAGAAGGATGGCAAAGTGAACAAAGGTATATTTGATATACATGTTATTGATGTGTACTTTACTAGTGTTTATAACAACGCCTCAGTATTTGATACTGGTTCAGTTACTAAGAGTAGTAACTCAAAATGGGAGTTGCAAAATAAACAGAGACTAGTTAAGGGTGAGGTGATGATGTGAGTTGGAAGTGATTCCAAGGTTGATAAGATCACCATCACACACCCCCTTTACCTTCGGGATTAGTGTTGAACCTAAAATAAATGTTATTTGGTGTTTGCGTAGAGCATAATATGATTGGATCACGTTTTATGATTAATCATTTAAGTCAAGGATAATTGTTATTCTGTTTACATGAATAAAACCTTCTGAGGTCATACACCCAAGGTGAATGGTTTATTGAATCTCGATCATAGTAATACACGTATTCATAATATTGAAGCCAAAAGATGCAAAATTAATAATGATAGTGCAACTTATATGTGGCATTGCCGTTTAGGTCATATTGGTGTAAAGCACATGAAGAAACTCCATGCTTATGGGCTTTTGGAATCACATGATTATGAATCATTTGATGCTTGTGAACCATGCCTCATGGGCAAGATGACTACAACTCCGTTCTCCGGAACAATGGAGCAAGCAACTGACTTATTGAAAACAATACATACTGATGTATGCAATCCGATGAGTGTTGAGGCTCACGGTGGGTCTCGTTATTTTCTGATCTTCACAGATGATTTGAGAAGATATGGCTATATCTACTTGATGAAACATAAGTCTGAAACATTTGAAAAGTTCAAAGAATTTCAGAGTGAAGTGGAAAATCATCGTAACAAGAAAATAAAGTTTCTACGATCTGATCGTGGATGAGAATATTTGAGTTACAAGTTTGGTCTTCATTTGAAACAATGCGGAATAGTTTCGCAACTCACGCCACCTGGAACACCACAGCGTAATGGTGTGTCCGAACGTCATAACCGTACTTTATTAGATATGGTGCAATCTATGATGTCTCTTACCGATTCATCACTATCGTTTTGGAGTTATGCATTAGAGACGGCTGCATTCACGTTAAATAGGGCACCATCTAAATCCGTTGAGATGACACCATATGAACTGTGGTTTGGCTAGAAACCCAATTAGTGAGGAAGCTAATGATGATGACCAAGTAACTTCAGATCAAGTTACTACTGAATCTCGTAGGTAAACCAGAGTGAGATCCGCACCAGAGTGGTACGGTAATCCTGTTCTGGAAGTCATGTTACTAGACCATGACGAACTTGCGAACTATGAGGAAGCGATGATGAGCCTAGATTCCGCGAAATGGCTTGAGGCCATGAAATCTGGGATGGATCCATGTATGAGAACAAAGTATGAACTTTGACTTGCCCGATGATCGGTAAGTCATTTAGAATAAATGGATCTTCAAGAGGAAGACGGACGCTGATAGTAGTGTTACTATCTACAAAGCTCGAATTGTCGCAAAATATTTTCGACAAGTTCAAGGTGTTGACTACGATGAGATTTTCTCACTCGTATCGATGCTTAAAAGTCTGTCCGAATCATGTTAGCAGTTGCCGCATTTTATGAAATCTGGCAAATGGATGTCAAAACTGCATTCCTTAATGGATTTCTTAAAGAAGAAGTTGTATATGATGCAACCAGAAGGTTTTGTCGATACTAAAGGTGCTAATAAAGTGAGCAAGCTCTGGTGATCCATCTATGGACTGGTGCAAGCAACTCAGAGTTGGAATATATGCTTTGATAAAGTGATCAAAGCACATGGTTTTATACAAACTTGCGGTGAAGCCTGTATTTACAAGAAAGTGAGTGGGAGCACTACAGCATTTCTGATAAGTATATGTGAATGACATATTGTTGATTGGAAATAATGTAGAATTTTCTAGAAAGCATAATGGAGTGTTTGAAAGGAGATTTTCAAAGAAAGACCTCGATGATGCTTCTTACACATTGAGCATCAAGATCTATAGAGATAAATCAAGACGCTTGATAAGTTTTTTCAATGATTACATACCTTGACAAGATTTTGAAGTAGTTCAAAATGGAACAGTCAAAGAAGGAGTTCTTACTTGTGTTGCAAGGTGTGAAGTTGAGTAAAGACTCAAAATCCGACCACAGCAGAAAATAGAAAGAGAATGAAAAGTCATTCCATATGCCTCAGTCATAGGTTCTATAAAGTATGCTATGCTGTTTACCAGTCCTATTGTATACCTTAGCATGATTCTGGCAAGGGAGTACAATAGTGATCTAGGAGTAGATCACTAGACAGCGGTCAAAATTATCCTTAGGGGACTAAGGAAATATTTCTCAGTTATGGAGGTGATAAAAGAGTTCGTCGTAAAGAGTTACCTCGATGCAAGCTTTTTACACCGATCTAGATGACTCTAAGTCTCGATCTGGATACATATTGAAAGTGGGAGCAATTAGCTAGAGTAGCTCCGTGTAGAGCATTGTAGACATAGAAATTTGCGAAATACATACGGATCTGAATGTTGCAGACCCGTAGACTAAACTTCTCTCACAAGCAAAACATGATCACTCTTTGGGTGTTAATCACATAGCGATGTGAACTAGGTTATTGACTCTAGTAAACCATTTGGGTGTTAGTCACATGGAGATGTGAACTAATCACATAAAGATGTGAACTAGATTATTGACTCTAGTGCAAGTGGGAGACTGAAGCAAATATGCCCTAGAGGCAATAATAAAGTTATTATTTATTTCCTTATATCATGATAAATGTTTATTATTCATGCTAGAATTTTATTAACCACAAACTTAGTACATGTGTGAATACATAGACAAACAGAGTGTCACTAGTATGCCTCTACTTGACTAGCTCGTTGAATCAAAGATGGTTAAGTTTCCTAGCCATAGACATGAGTTGTCATTTGATTAACGGGATCACATAATTAGAGAATGATGTGATTGACTTGACCCATTCCGTTAGCTTAGCACAGTGATCATTTAGTTTGTTGCTACTGCTTTCTTCATGACTTATACATGTTCCTCAGACTATGATATTATGCAACTCCCGAATATCAGAGGAACACTTTGTGTGCTACCAAATGTCACAACATAACTGGGAAATTATAAAGGTTCTCTACAGGTGTCTCCCATGGTACTTGTTGAGTTGGCATAGATCGAGATTAGGATTTGTCATTCCGATTGTCGGAGAGGTATCTCTAGGCCCTTTCGATAATGCACATCACTATAAGCCTTGCAAGCATTGTGACTAATGAGTTAGTTGCGGGGTGATGCATTACGGAACGAGTAAAGAGACTTACCGGTAATGAGATTGAACTAGGTATGAGGATACCGACGATCAAATCTCGGGCAAGTAACATACCGATGACAAAATGAACAACGTATGTTGTTATGCGCTTTGACCGATAAAGATCTTCGTATAATATGTAGGAACCAATATGAGCATCCAGGTTCCGCTATTGGTTATTGACCAGAGATGTGTCTCGGTCATGTCTACATAGTTCTCGAACCCGTAGGGTCCGCACGCTTAACGTTCGGTGACGATCGGTATTATGAGTTTATGTGATTTGATCTACCGAAGGTAGTTCGGAGTCCCGGATGTGATCACAGACATGACGAGGAGTCTTGAAATGGTCGAGACACAAAGATTGATATATTGGATGACTATATTCGGATACCGGAAGTGTTCCGGGTGATTTCGGAGAAAACCGGAGTGCCAGAGGGTTACCGGAACCACCCCCCCCCCCTCGGAGAAGTAATGGGCCACATGGGCCTTAGTGGAGAGAGAGAGAGAGGGCTAGCTAGGGCAGGCCGTGCGCCCCTCCCCCTCTGGTCCGAATTGGACTAGGGAAGGGGGCAGCGCCCCCCTTTCCTTCTCCCTCTCCTCCTTCCTTTCCCCCTCCTAGTAGGAGTAGGAAAGGGGAGTCCTACTCCTACTAGGAGGAGGACTCCTCCTCCTGGCGCGCCCTGCAAGGGTCGGCCGGCCTCACCCCTTGCTCCTTTATATACGGGGGCAGGGGCACCCTAGGACACACAAGTTGATTGTTCCAAGCCGTGGGCGGTGCCCCCCTCCACCATAATCCACCTCGATCATATCGTTGCGGTGCTTAGGCGAAGCCCTGCGTCGGTAGCAACATCATCACCATCATCACGCCGTCGTGCAGACGGAACTCTCCTGTGAAGCTCTGCTGGATTGGAGTTCATGGGACGTCATCGAGCTGAACGTGTGCTGAACTCGAAGGTGTTGTACGTTCGGTACTTGGATCGGTCAGATCATGAAGACGTATGACTACATCAACCGCGTTCTCATAACGCTTTCGCTTACGGTCTACGAGGGTACGTGGACGATACTCTGCTCTCTCGTTGCTATGCATCACCATGATCTTGCGTGTGCATAGGAATTTTTTTGAAATTACTACGTTCCCCAGCAAATAATTGTCACTAGGGCCCGAGTGCAATGATTTCATATCTTAACCGTTTATGTTTTCACCATTATATCTATGTTCGATCTGATCTGGCAAGTCATATTCACCTATTACGTGTTATGATCCGTAAACCCCAGTGTGATAGTAATTGGGATACTTTTTGGTGATGACCGTAGTTTGAGGAGTTCATGTATACACCATGTGTTAATTCTTTGTTCCAGTTCTCTATTAAAAGGAGGCTAATATCCATTAGTTTCCTTATGGACCCCTGTAGGATCGAAAGTATGTCTAGAGGGGGGTGATTAGACTACTTGAACAAATAAAAATCTAGCCTTTTCCCAATTTTAAGTCTTGGTAGATTTTAGCAACTTAGCACAAACAAGTAATCAACCTACACATGCAATTATAAGAGTATAGCTGCGGGATGTAAAACAATTGCATATGAAGGTAAAGGGGGGAGTTTGGAGGGAGCAAACGCAATGTAGACACGGAGATTTTTGGCGCGGTTCCGATAGGTGGTGCTATCGTACATCCACGTTGATGGAGACTTCAACCCACGAAGGGTAATGGTTGCGCGAGTCCACGGAGGGCTCCACCCACGAAGGGTCCATGAAGAAGCAACCTTGTCTATCCCGCCATGGCCATCGCCCACGAAGGACTTGCCTCACTAGGGTAGATCTTTAAAGTAGGCGATCTCCTTGCCCGTACAAACTCCTTGGTTCAACTCCACAATATTGACGGAGGCTCCCAAGTGACACCTAACCAATCTAGGAGATACCACTCTCCAAAAGGTAATAGATGATGTCTTGATGATGAACTCCTTGCTCTTGTGCTTCAAATTATAGTCTCCTCAACACTCAAAACTCTCTCATAGGATTTGATTTGGTAGAAAGATGATTTGAGTGGAAAGCAACTTGAGGAAGGCTAGAGATCAAGATTTATGAGGTTGGATTGGAATATCTTGACCTCAACACAAGTGTAGGTGGTTCTCTCTCAGAAAATGTATGTTGGAAGTGTGGGCATATTCTGATGGCTCTCTTCACGAATGAAGAGTGGGTGGAGGGGTATATATAGCCTCCACACAAAATCTAACCGTTACACACAAATCACCAAACTCGGTGGGACCGAATCATATAACTCGGTCAGACTGATTTAGTTCAAAATGTGAACGTTAGGATTTTCGATTGGACCGATATGTCAACTCAGTGGGACTGATTCCATTAGGGTTAGGGCATAACGTAATCTCGTTGAGACCAATTACACAAACTCGGTGGGACCGATTTTGGTAATAGACAAACAGAGAGTTGGTCAGGAAAACTCAGTGGGACCGATTCGCTCATCTCGGTTAGACCGAAATGTTACGAAGGGGAAACAGAGAGTTTGCATTGCAATCTCGGTGGGACCGATCGCTCATCTCGGTTGGACTGAAACGTTATGAAGGGAAACAAAGAGTTTGCAATCCCATCTCGGTGAGACCGAGATCCCTATTGGTGAGACCGAAGTGACTAGGGTTTCTGGCAGTAGCTATGTCAAGTGAACTCGGTGGCGCCGGATAGAAGATTTCAGTGGGGCCGAGTTTGACTTTTGGTTTGGGACATATGTGGATATGTGAAAGTAGTTGATAGTTTTTGGAGCATATCACTAAGCATTTTGAGAAAGCAACACCTCACCCCCTTTTAATAGTATTGGCTTTTCCTATGGACTCAATGTCGTTTTGGATCACTAAAAGTAAAATGTAGAGTCTTGTGCTTTGAGCTTGAGCCAATCTTTTGTCCTTAGCATTTTGAAGGGTCCACTTTCTAATCCATGCCATGCCAATCATTGAGCTTTTCCTAAAATATTTATCTTCAAGTAGCATTAGCTCAATGAGCTATATGTTGTTAGGAATTACCAAAACCACCCAGGGATAGTTGCACTTTCAATCTCCCCCTTTTTGGTAATTGATGACAACATATAGATCAAAGCTTCGACAAATGATTATAAGATTGAAAAACATCGTCGCTTTGAGAAGTATGTGATAAGAAAGAGCTCCCCCTAAATTTGTGCATTATTTAAAATTTGCTTTAGAATGCAAATGCACAATCGATTAGAATCATGGGTTACTCTTCCATGTCACATACATCTTGGTGGAGCGCTCAAATGATAGAAATTAGAAGCATGCACTCATCACCAAGCAAGTGAATGATCATATATGGAATATAAAGGATAGCATCATTCAACCAAACGTTAATGTAGCATATGATCAGCCACATGATCACATAAGTATCTCAGAAGGACACAAAAAGTTCAACCAAAAGCAAGAGAGATAAAAAGCAAGACACTCTCTCTCGAAGCCTGTGATCTATACATATTTCTCCCCCTTTGGCAACAAGTTACCAGAAAGTTTGAATATGCATAGTGCTATATGTCTCTCAGGCTTCGCCTTCGGGAGGTGGTGTAGATAGAACTCTAAGGACGAAGGCTTCCGACGATGTAGTTGGAACTGATGGAGTGGGTGCTGGAGGTGGCACTGGAGCTGTAGCTGCTGGTGCTGACACTGAAGCTCTGGCATCTGAGACTAGCACTGCAGCAGACCTTGGACCTCGTGGCACATGCTGAAAAGAATCAGTGGTTGCTTTTCCTTTCCTCTCCTATCCTTTCTCCTGAAGCTGCTCAATTGCAGTTTGAATCTCAATCACCTTTAGATCAAGATCATAGAATTTTGTCTCCACAATCCTCTCCAGGCTCTCCTGATTCTGAGTCAGGGTGGCCTAGCCCTTCTCAATCCTCAGTGTAGCTTGAATCAGATAGCCTAACTGATCTTGCTTGCTCTTCAGGAAGACTCGAGATGCCTCTTCAACACTTGGCATCTGGGCAGCTTTCTCAGCCGTTTCCTTGGCTCTCTTCTCCTGGACTTGAGCTGATGATGGTTCTTCCTCATTCATCACAACAGTGTTGTCTTCAAACTCAGGCTATAGAGGTAGATGCTCCTTGTCCAGCAAATAAGTCCATGTGCCCATCTTAGAATTGATGAGCTCCTGAATATGTGGAGCATACCCACAACTCCTCTTTTGATCAGCAGCAGTCCTTTTGATCGTTTCTTCAATCAAGCTCATAACTTTGAACTTCTCGGGTACATCAAAAATTTGCAGCATGTTGATGGAGTGTCCTTTGATCATCTTGTGATCTCCTGACTTAGGAAGAAATGTGTGCCTTAAGATCCAGTTAATGGTAGGTAGACCAGACAACAGATAGTGTACAGATCCAAGCTTATGTGTTTCCAAAGCTTTGTCAGGGATCTCCTTGTACATGTTTGCCATGGAGTTGTGGTCTTTCTTTTTCTTGGCATACACATCTAAGGCATCCTCATGTTCCTCTGGGGCATTGATTAGCTTGGCCCATTCATCAACTATGGACTGGTACCTGGTACCCTCAGACATCCATACTATTCTTCCATCTGGATAGAAGTGGGCAGTGGAGTAAAACTGCATGATCAACTCATCATTCCATTTGGTGAGCTTCTGTCCAACAAATTAATCTACTCCACATGCCTTGAAGCTATCATATACTCCTGGGAAGTGATCTTCATTTTCCTGGATGAATTCAAAATCAACCCATTTCATGTCACATACTATGGGCTTCTTGTCAAGTAGAATGGTTTCATAGAAATCTTGTTGTTCCTTTGTATGGAACCTGCAGTCAACTGCAGTCCTCCTCCTAACAACATAGGGATCAGACTATCTCCATAACCTTAATCCTGCATCTTTCTTGATGTGCATTAAAGGAAATATGCCCTAGAGGCAATAATAAAGTTATTATTTATTTCCTTATATCATGATAAATGCTTATTATTCATGCTAGAATTGTATTAACCGGAAACATAATACTTGTGTGAATACATAGACAAACAAAGTGTCACTAGTATGCCTCTACTTGACTAGCTCGTTAAATCAAAGATGGTTATGTTTTCTAACCATGAACAAGGAGTTGTTATTTGATTAACGGGATCACATCATTAGGTGAATGATCTGATTGACATGACCCATTCCATTAGCTTAGCACCCGATCGTTTAGTATATTGCTATTGCTTTCTTCATGACTTCTACATGTTCCTATGACTATGAGATTATGCAACTCCCGTTTGCCGGAGGAACACTTTGTGTGCTACCAAACGTCACAACGTAACTGGGTGATTATAAAGGTGCTCTACAGGTGTCTCCAAAGGTACATGTTGGGTTGGCGTATTTTGAGATTAGGATTTGTCACTCCGATTATCGGAGAGGTATCTCTGGGCCCTCTCGGTAATGCACATCACATAAGCCTTGCAAGCATTGCAACTAATGAGTTAGTTGTGAGATGATGTATTACGGAACGAGTAAAGAGACTTGCTGGTAACGAGATTGAACTAGGTATTGAGATACCGACGATCGAATCTCGGGCAAGTAACATACCGATGACAAAGGGAACAACATATGTTGTTATGCAGTCTGACCGATAAAGATCTTCGTAGAATATGTAGGAGCCGATATGGGCATCCAGGTCCCGCTATTGGTTATTGACCGGAGACGTGTCTCGGTCATGTCTACATTGTTCTCGAACCCGTAGGGTCCACACGCTTAAGGTTTCGATGATAGTTATATTATGAGTTTATGAGTTTTGATGTACCGAAGGAGTTCGGAGTCCCGGATGAGATCGGGGACATGACGAGGAGTCTCGAAATGGTCGAGACGTAAAGATCGATATATTGGACGACTATATTCGGACATCGGAAAGGTTCCGAGTGATTCGGGTATTTTTCGAAGTACCGGGGAGTTACGGGAATACGGGGAAGAGTATTGGGTCTTAATGGGCTTTAGTGGGAAGAAGCCAGGAGGTGGCGCGCGCCCCTCCCAAGCCCAGTCCGAATTGGACAAGGGGTTTGGGGCGCAGCCCCCCTCTCCCTTCCTTCTCCACTTCCCTCCTTTCCCCCCTTCTCCTAGTTGGACTAGGAAAGAAGGAGTCCTACTCCTGGTGGGAGTAGGACTCCCCTTGGTGCGCCCTCCTCCTAGGGCCGGCCTCCTCCTCCCTTGCTCCTTTATATACGAGGGCAGGGGGGCACCCTAGAGACACAAGTTGATCCACGTGATCATATTCTTAGCCGTGTGCGGTGCCCCCTTCCACCATAGTCCTCGATAATATTGTAGCGGTGCTTAGGCGAAGCCCTGCGATAGTAGAACATCAAGATCGTCACCACGCCGTCGTGCTGACGGAACTCTTCCCCGACACTTTGCTGGATCAGAGTCCGGGGATCATCATCGAGCTGAACGTGTGCTAGAACTCGGAGGTACCGTAGTTTCGGTGCTTGATCGGTCGGGCCGTGGAGACGTACGACTACATCAACCAAACGCTTCCGTTGTCGATCTACAAGGGTACGTAGATCAAACTCTCCCCTCTTGTTGCTATGCATCACCATGATCTTGCGTGTGCGTAGGAAATTTTTTAAAATTACTATGTTCCCCAACAGTGGCATCCGAGCCTAGGTTTTATATGTTGATGTTATATGCACGAGTAGAACACAAGTGAGTTGTGGGCAATATAAGTCATACTGCTTACCAGCATGTCATACTTTGGTTCGGCGGTATTGTTGGACGAAGCGGCCCGGACCGACATTACGCGTACGCTTACGTGAGACCGGTTCTCCCGACGTGCTTTGCACATAGGTGGCTTGCGGGTGACAGTTTCTCCAACTTTAGTTGAACCGAGTGTGGCTACACCCGGTCCTTGCGAAGGTTAAAACAGCACCAACTTGACAAACTATCATTGTGGTTTTGATGCGTGGGTAAGATTGGTTCTTGCTTAAGCCCGTAGCAGCCACGTAAAACTTGCAACAACAAAGTAGAGGACGTCTAACTTGTTTTTGCAGGGCATGTTGTGATGTGATATGGTCAAGACATGATGCTAAATTTTATTGTATGAGATGATCATGTTTTGTAACCGAGTTATCGGCAACTGGCAGGAGCCATATAGTTGTCGCTTTATTGTATGCAATGCAATCGCGATGTAATGCTTTACTTTATCACTAAGCGGTAGCGATAGTCGTGGAAGCATAAGATTGGCGTGACGACAACGACGCTATGATGGAGATCAAGGTGTCGCGCCGGTGAAGATGGTGATCACGACGGTGCTTCGATGGAGATCACAAGCACAAGATGATGATGGCCATATCATATCACTTATATTGATTGCATGTGATGTTTATCTTTTATGCATCTTATCTTGCTTTGATTGACGGTAGCATTATAAGATGATCTCTCACTAATTATCAAGAAGTGTTCTCCCTGAGTATGCACCGTTGCGAAAGTTCTTCGTGCTGAGACACCACGTGATGATCGGGTGTGATAGGCTCTACGTTCAAATACAACGGGTGCAAAACAGTTCCACACGTGGAATACTCAGGTTATACTTGATGAGCCAAGCATATACAGATATGGCCTCGGAACACGGAGACCGAAAGGTCGAGCGTGAATCATATAGTAGATATGATCAACATAGTGATGTTCACCAATGTAACTACTCCATCTCACGTGATGATCGGACGTGGTTTAGTCGATTTGGATCATGTAATCACTTAGAGGATTAGAGGGATGTCTATCTAAGTGGGAGTTCTTAAGTAATATGATTAATTGAACTTAAATTTATCATGAACTTAGTCTTGATAGTATTTTGCAAATTATGTTGTAGATCAATAGCTCGCGTTGTTGCTTCCCTGTGTTTATTTTGATATGTTCCTAGAGAAAATTATGTTGAAAGATGTTAGTAGCAATGATGCGGATTGGATCTGTGATCTGAGGTTTATCCTCATTGCTGCACAGAAGAATTATGTCCTTGATGCACCGCTAGGTGACGGACCTATTGCAGGAGCAGATGCAGACATTATGAATGTTTGGCTAGCTCAATATGATGACTACTTGATAGTTTAGTGCACCATGCTTAATGGCTTAGAATCGGGACTTCAAAGACGTTTTGAACGTCATGGAGCATATGAGATGTTCCAGGAGTTGAAGTTAATATTTCAAGCAAATACCCGAGTTGAGAGATATAAAATCTCCAACAAGTTCTATAGCTAAAAGATGGAGGAGAATCACTCAACTAGTGAGCATGTGCTCAGATTGTCTGAGTACTACAATCGCTTGAATCAAGTGGGAGTTAATCTTCCAGATAAGATAGTGATTGATAGAATTCTCTAGTCACCATCACCAAGTTAGTAGAACTTCGTGATGAACTATGATATGCAAGGGATAACGGAAACGATTCCCAAGCTCTTCGTAACGCGGAAATTGACGAAGGTAGAAATCGAGAAAAACATCAAGTGTTGATGGTAGACAAGACCACTAGTTTCAAGAAAAGGGCAGAGGGAAGAAGGGAACTTCAAGAAGAACAGCAAGCAAGTTGCTGCTCAAGTGAAGAAGCCCAAGTCTGGTCCTAAGCCTGAGACTAAGTGTTTCTACTGCAAAGGGACTGGTCACTGGAAGCGGAACTACCCCAAGTGATTGGCAGATAAGAAGGATGGCAAAGTGAACATAAGTATATTTGATATACATGTTATTGATGTGTACTTTACTAGTGTTTATAGCAACCCCTCAGTATTTGATACTAGTTCAGTTGCTAAGATTAGTAACTCGAAACGGGAGTTGCAGAATAAACAGAGACTAGTTAAGGGTGAAGTGACGATGTGTGTTGGAAGTGGTTCCAAGATTGATATGATCATCATCGCACACTCCCTATACTTTCGGGGTTAGTGTTGAACCTGAATAAGTGTTATTTGGTGTTTGCGTTGAGCATGAATATGATTTGATCATGTTTATTGTAATACGGTTATTCATTTAAGTAAGAGAATAAATTGTTGTTCTGTTTACATGAATAAAACCTTATATGGTTACACACCCAATGAAAATAGTTCGTTGGATCTCGATCGTAGTGATACACATAATCATAATATTGAAACCAAAAGATGCAAAGTTAATAATGATAGTGCAACTTATTTGTGGCACTGCCGTTTAGGTCATATTGGTGTAAAGCGCATGAAGAAACTCCATGCTAATGGGTTTTTGGAATCACTTGATTATGAATCAGTTGATGCTTGTGAACCATGCCTCATGGGCAAGATGACTAAAACGCCGTTCTCCGAAACTATGGAGCGAGCAACTGACTTATTGGAAATAATACATACTGATGTATGAGATCCGATGAGTGTTAAGGCTCGCGGCGGGTATCATTATTTTCTGACCTTCACAGATGATTTGAGCTGATATGGGTATATCTACTTAATGAAACACAAGTCTGAAATATTTGAAAAGTTCAAATAATTTCAGAGTGAAGTGGAGAATCATCGTAACAAGAAAATAAAAGTTTCTACGATATGATCGCAGAGGTAAAATATTTGAGTTACGAGTTTGGCCTTCAGTTAAAACAATGTGAAATAGTTTTACTACTCACGACACCTGGAACACCGCAGCATAATGGTGTGTCCGAACATTATAACCGTACTTTATTAGATATGGTGCGATCTATGATGTCTCTTATCGATCTACCACTATCGTTTTGGGGTTATGCATTAAAGACAGCTGCATTCACGTTTAAAAGGGCACCATCTAAGTCCGTTGAGACGACACAATCTGAACTGTGGTTTGGCAAGAAACCAAAGTTGTCGTTTCTTAAAGTTTGGGATTGTGATGCTTATATGAAAAAGTTTCATCCTGATAAGCTCAAACCCAAATCGGAGAAATATGTCTTCATAGGATACCCAAAGGAGACTGTTGGGTACACCTTCTATCACAAATCCGAAGGCAAGACTTTTGTTGCTAAATTCGGAGTTTTTCTAGAGAAGGAGTTTCTCTCGAAAGAAGTGAGTGGGAGGATATGAACTTGATGAGGTAACTGTACCTGCTCCCTTATTGGAAAGTAGTTCATCACAGAAATCTGTTCCTGTGACTACTACACCAATTAGTGAGGAAGCTAATGATGATGATCATGTAACTTCAGATCAAGTTACTACCGAATAGTTCATCACAGAAATTTGTTCCTGTGACTACTACACCATTAGTGAGGAAGCTAATGATGATGATCATGTAACTTCAGATCAAGTTACTACCGAACCTCGTAGGTAAACCAGAGTGAGATCCGCACCAGAAGTGGTACAGTATCCTGTTCTGGAAGTCATGTTACTAGACCATGACGAACTTGCGAACTATGAGGAAGCGATGATGAGCCCAGATTCCGCAAAATGGTTTGAGGCCATAAAATCTGAGATATGATCCATGTATGAGAACAAAGTATGGACTTTGATGGATTTGCCCGATGATCGGCAAGCCATAGAAAATAAATGGATCTTCAAGAGGAAGACGGACGCTGATAGTAGTGTTACTATCTACAAAGCTAGAATTGTCGCAAAAGGTTTTCGACAAGTTCAAGGTGTTGACTACGATGAGATTTTCTCACTCGTATCTATGCTTAAGTCTGTCCGAATCATGTTAGCAATTGCCGCATTTTATGAAATCTGGCAAATGGATAAACAAAACTGCATTCCTTAATGGATTTATTAAAGAAGAGTTGTATATGATACAACCAGAAGGTTTTGTCAATCCTAAAGGTGCTAACAAAATATGCAAGCTCCAGCGATCCATCTATGGACTGGTGCAAGCATCTCGGAGTTGGAATATACGCTTTGATAAGTTGATCAAAGCATATAGTTTTATACAGACTTGCGTGAAGCCTGTATTTACAAGAAAGTGAGTGGGAGCACTACAACATTTCTGATAAGTATATGTGAACAACATATTGTTGATCGAAAATAATGTATAATTTTCTGGAAAGCATAAAGGAATATTTGAAAGGAGTTTTTCAAAGAAAGACCTCGGTAAAGCTGCTTACATATTGAGCATCAAGATCTATAGAGATAGATCAAGACGCTTGATAAGTTTTTTCAATGAGTACATACCTTGACAAGATTTTGAAGTAGTTCAAAATGGAACAGTCAAAGAAAGAGTTCTTGCCTGTGTTGCAAGGTGTGAAATTGAGTAAGACTCAAAGCCCGACCACGGCAGAAGATAGAAATAGAATGAAAGTCATTCCCTATGCCTCAGCCATAGGTTCTATAAAGTATGCCATGCTGTGTACCAGATCTATTGTATACCCTACACTGTGTTAAGCAAGGGAGTACAATAGTGATCTAAGAGTAGATCACTGGACAGCGGTCAAAATTATCCTTAGTGGAATAAGGAAATATTTCTCAATTATGGAGGTGACAAAAAGGTTCGTCGTAAAAAGTTACGTCGATGCAAGTTTTGACACTAATCTAGGAGACTCTAAGTCTCGATCTAGATACATATTGAAAGTGGGAGCAATAAGCTAGAGTAGCTCCGTGCAGAGCATTGTTGACATAGAAATTCGCAAAATACTTACGGATCTGAATGTGACAGACCCGTTGACTAAAATTATCTCACAAGCAAAACATGATCACACCTTAGTACTCCTTGGGTGTTAATCACATAGCGATGTGAACTAGATTACTGACTCTAGTAAACCCTTTGGGTGTTGATCACATACCGATGTGAACTATGGGTGTTAATCACATGGTGATATGAACTATTGCTGTTAAATCACATGGCGATGTGAACTAAATTATTGACTCTAGTGCAAGTGGGAGACTGAAGGAAATATGCCCTAGAGGCAATAATAAAGTTATTATTTATTTCCTTATAATCATGATAAATGTTTATTATTCATGCTAGAATTGTATTAACCGGAAACATAACACTTGTGTGAATACATAGACAAACAAAGTGTCACTAGTATGCCTCTACTTGACTAGCTCGTTAGTCAAAGATGGTTATGTTTCCTAACCATAAACAAAAGAGTTGTTATTTGATTAACGGGATCACATCATTAAGTGAATGATCTGAATTGACATGACCCATTCCATTAGCTTAGCACCCGATCGTTTAGTATGTTGCTATTGCTTTCTTCATGACTTATACATGTTCCTATGACTATGAGATTATGCAACTCCCGTTTGCCGGAGGAACACTTTGTGTGCTACCAAACGTCACAACGTAACTGGGTGATTATAAAGGTGCTCTACAGGTGTCTCCAAAGGTACATGTTGGGTTGGCGTATTTCGAGATTAGGATTTGTCACTCCGATTGTCGGAGAGGTATCTCTGGGCCCTCTCGGTAATGCACATCACATAAGCCTGCAAGCATTGCAACTAATGAGTTAGTTGGGAGATGATGTATTACAGAACGAGTAAAGAGACTTGCCGGTAACGAGATTGAACTAGGTATTGAGATACCGACGATCGAATCTCGGGCAAGTAACATACCGATGACAAAGGGAACAACGTATGTTGTTATGCGGTCTGACCGATAAAGATCTTCGTAGAATATGTAGGAGCCAATATGAGGCATCCAGGTCCCGCTATTGGTTATTGACCGGAGACGTGTCTCGGTCATGTCTACATTGTTCTCGAACCCGTAGGGTCCGCACGCTTAAGGTTTCGATGATAGTTATATTATGAGTTTATGAGTTTTGATGTACCGAAGGAGTTCGGAGTCCCGGATGAGATCGGGGAACATGACGAGGAGTCTCGAAATGGTCGAGACGTAAAGATCGATATATTGGACGACTATATTCGGACATCGGAAAGGTTCCGAGTGATTCGGGTATTTTTCGGAGTACCGGGGAGTTACGGGAATACGGGAAGAGTATTGGGCCTTAATGGGCTTTAGTGGGGAAGGAGCCAGGAGGTGGCGCGCGCCCCTCCCAAGCCCAGTCCGAATTGGACAAGGGGTTTGGGGCGCGCCCCCTCTCCCTTCCTTCTCCACTTCCCTCCTTTCCCCCCTTCTCCTAGTTGGACTAGGAAAGAAGGAGTCCTACTCCCGGTGGGAGTAGGACTCCCCTTGGGCGCCCTCCTCCTAGGGCCGGCCTCCTCCTCCCTTGCTCCTTTATATACGAGGGCAGGGGGGCACCCTAGAGACACAAGTTGATCCACGTGATCATATTCTTAGCCGTGTGCCGGTGCCCCCTTCCACCATAGTCCTCGATAATATTGTAGCGGTGCTAGGCGAAGCCCTGCGACAAGTAGTACATCAAGATCGTCACCACGCCGTCGTGCTAACGGAACTCTTCCCCGACACTTTGCTGGATCGGAGTCCGGGGATCGTCATCTAGAACTCGGAGGTACCGTAGTTTCGGTGCTTGATCGGTCGGGCCGTGCAGACGTACGACTACATCAACCAAACGCTTCGTTGTCGATCTACAAGGGTACGTAGATCACACTCTCCCCTCTCGTTGCTATGCATCACCATGATCTTGCGTGTGCGTAGGAAAAATTTTGAAATTACTACGTTCCCCAACACTTTGTGGTCATGAATTTTGGGCTTCAACTTTCTCAAAACATGAGAATCGTCTTCTTCTTCTTTAGCTTCAGGCACTGGGGCCTTGTTCTTCTCCGCAGCAGGTATACTCCTGGTGTTCCTCTTGGGTTTTGGGGGTTTCTGAGCAGCAGCCTTGGGAGCAGATTTGGGCTTAGATGAAGCAGCCCCTGACTTGATTGCATCTCCCATAAGCTTCTGAGCCTTAGGAGCTGGAGCAGCATCCTCTTCCTCCTCCTCTTCTTCTGAATCTCTCATAATGGAGGATCTACCAAGTACTCTGGCAGTGGTCTACTTGACCCTTTCCTTCCTTTTCTTTCCTTCTCCAACTGTCTCTTCAGTTGGCTTGGAGGTTTCAGCAGTTGAGGCTCTAGCCTTAGACATGGGAATCCTCTTTGCTGGAGCCTTCTTGTGCATCCCTGGCTTTGTTGTAGCAGCTGAGCCATATTCTTTCTTCAGCACCTTCTTCTTGGAGCTGACTTCCTCCTCAATAGCCACATAATCCTCGTCTTCAGAATATGAGGTCTTCTTCTTCCTTGTTCTGGTGGCTGCCTTGGGCAAGTTGCTTGGTGTGCTCCTACTGCCATCATGAGAACTGCTTGAGGGACTAGTGCCCTCACTCAATTGCACATATTCCTCTGACTTGTTCTGGCTGTCACTCTGGTCAGACATTTCTGCAAACTTACTGATAGCAGATCCTGTGAATAGATATAGATGAGGTAGAGTGGATGAGCATCACAAAGTGCAGAGTTTTGCAAAACAGATGACTTAAAAACTTAGTTTTAGTTCTTCACAGAAAGCATTTCAGAGCTACCGATTTGTAAACTCAGTGATACCGAAGCAGCTTTTGGAACCTAAACTAGTGAACTCGATCAGACCGAGTCACAGTTCGGTGGCACGAGACTGCTAGGGTTTCACAAAGAATCGAACTCGGTCACACCGATTTGCAGTTTTCGGTCAGACCAAAAGTGCAACTGCAATGGCCTAAGCCAAATCCGTGAGACCGATTTCTACAATTCGGTCGGTCTGAGATGAGTCCGGCGGAGACCTAACCCTAAATTTTCAAATCAAACCTAACCTAAGGGATGTTTTCAGTGGATAGATTGATTGCATACATGGTCATGATCATGGCAAAGTAATGTGCTACGAATCGGGGTTAAAGGAATAGCACAAAAGATCGAACGCATACCCTAATTCGGCGGAGTTTGCTACGGCGGCAACGGAGGGGCAGAAATCCATTGACGGCGATGGAAACCAGCGGCGGGAGGTCGCTGGTGGCGAGAGGACAATCCGGAGACCCGAGGCGGTAGAGCAGGACACGCGCGGGCTGAGAGGTTTTGAAGGAATTTCCAAAATCTCACTCATGGGTATATATATCCCGACCCTATCGGTGTGACCGAGTGGAACAACTCGGTGGCACCGAGATGCAGAATCGCAAGCGGTTGCTGCAACTCAGTGTGACCGAAAAGTTCTAATCAGTTGCACCGAGATTGAAAACCTAGATCAACTTAGTGATCTTGGTGTGACCGAAATGGATGACTCGGTCATACCAAAATGCACAAAGAGGTTTTGGAAGTTTAAGTCTATGACGAATCGGGGACTTGAAGTGCTCCTCACACAGAGTGGTTCGAATCTGACTTGATCAAACTTTGTGATGTAGCATGAATAGAGTTTGAGACGAGAAAAGCATAGATAGCTAGAGGGAGTTCTTAGGCATTCTTGTCCATCCATTTGGCAAAAGAGAAAAGGCCAAACAATCAAAGAAACAAATGGATGTCCTCGAATGAGTAAAATATGCAACCAACATGCTCACACAATAAGATGGCAAATGAAATATGTGACAAAGCATGCACAATCACTCTAGCATCTATCAAGCAATTTGGCGATGACTAGGTCATCTATATATGAGTATATTGACTTAGGAGTCAAATGAGAACATTTGATCGTAGGTCATACTCATCGTTTAAGCACAAGTGGGGTTGCCACTTTTACATAAAGCATTGTTGTGTTCACACCATTTGAGTTGCTTTAGGTCAATTGATTAGAGTAAAGCCCCCCTAGATGTGATATCCCTCCTAAGAGGGATGAACTAACCTTGGGTTTTGTCGATGATGACTTCATGTAGGTGTTGAAAATGTATATGCTCAATGTTGATGTAGATCATTTGGAGCAATCCTTTGAAGTGAGTTGCACTTTCAATACCTACACGGGTTAGTCCCACAAGGAACAAACAAGGATATCCATAGACATAGAGTGATGTTCACATAGGATGATGTCCATGAAAGCATTAGGTTACCTTGTCCCTTGTCTTACCAACAAGAGAGTTTGTGACTCCTTGAATTAGTGCAAGATATGGAAGTTGTTTGCACTTGTCCTCTCCAAAATGATATGAGTGAAGTATGTTGGCGGAGTCACCCTCAAGAACTCTCTAGTTCTTCTTCTTCGGGATCCACACCATTTTGATGGGAATCCTTGGAGTTGTAGTCGTACTTGATGAACTAGAACTTGATGTAGTCTTGGGAACCCACTTGACCAAGGCTTTGGGAGCTTCCTCAAATGCATCAATCTCCTCTTGAAGCTTGTCCTTGCCTTTTTGCTTGTGGTCTTGTGGTGGAAGATCATCTTGAGCTTGTGTTCCTTGGAAATAAGTAGGATCATACTTCTCTTGTTGAGGAACAAATTTCGTCTTGGGGTATTGATCTTCTTCCCACTCAACTCCATTGGCATTAAACTTTCGTTCAAAACCAACACCTTGATTCTTCTGGTGTCTTCCTTGCTTGCGTACAATTTCCTCAAATTGCTTACTTCCAGCAAGGCTCTTGTAAACACCTTTGTCTATAATTCCCTTCAATAAGCTATTTTCTTGCTCAAGTGTAACTTGGCTAAGAGAATCATTAGTGGAATCAAGAGAACTACTAGAAGCAACATCATTGGGTTTAGCATGATTATTGTTACTACTAGAAGAAGAATCTTTCTTACTCTTGTTGCTAGATTTAACTTGTGGCATGTAAGTAGACAAGAGTAAACGCTTGGCAATGTAACAAGAACTTTTCTTGTGAAGATCATCATTGATCGCTTTTAAGAACCCATGCTCTTGCTCAAGGTTGAGCTTTTCAAAGCGTAACTTCTCATGAGTCTTTAAAAGCTCTCAATGATTTTCCAAGGTAGTTTCATGAGCTATCTTAAGAGTGTTTAGCTCTTTAGTTAGACACTCAATCCCTTCTTATCATCGTCATTCGTTTTGTCTTGATTAGCATGATTAATAGCAAGTTCATCATAGTTTTCATCACTAGAATTGTCAACAAGTAAATCATCATCACCTAGCAAGTCATCTTCATCACTATTGAAATCAACATACTCGGGGTGTGATACCTTTGGGCCTTTAGCCATGAATCATCTTCCAATTCCTTCATTTGGTGACTCAAATATGTCATAGGAGTTGGGTGACACAAGTGCTAGACCGGCAACACCTTCATCTTGAGTATATTCGGAGTCGGAGTGATAACTTCTCTCGGAGTGATTGTCGGAGTCGGAGCCGAATACCCATTCACCAACATGAGCTTGATGTCTTCGTTTTGTGTAGCTCCTTGCTGATTTGTCCTTCCTTTCCGAATCCTTGCTTCTCCGTGATGTTCTTCGTTCATAACGGTCATCTCAACTCCTTCTCTCTCTTGGTGGTGATTCTTCTCTCATACTCCTTTTGGGAGGATCTTCTCTTCTTTTGTAGGGAGCCGTACACTCATTGGAGTAGTGTCCGTGTCTTCCACAATTATAGCAATTGCGTTCACGACTTGAAGATCTTTTGTCATTGTAGGACCTTGACTTGGAACTTCTTTCCTTGCTTCTATTCTTGTAAAACTTGTTGAAGTTCTTCACCATTAGGCTCAATTCTTCATTGAAGTTTTGTTTCTCACTTGATGATGTGGGAGCATCACATGAGGCTTTGTAAGCACCACTTGACTTGTTGTGAAGCTCTTCCTTATCCTTGAGTGACCTCTCATGAGCAACAATCCTTCCAATGACTTCCGTTGGCTTGAGATCTTTGTAATTGGGCATCATTTGGATCAATGTGCACACGGTATCATATTTTCCATCCAAGGCTCTTAGGATCTTCTTTATGATGAATCTATCGGTCATCTCTTCACTTCCTAAGTCGGCAATCTCATTTGTGATGAGAGCAAGCCTAGAGTACATTTCAGCGACACCTTCATCATCCTTCATTTTGAACTTGTCAAGTTGACTTTGAAGCACATCCAATTTGGATTCCTTGACAGGGTCGGTACCTTCGTGCATATCAATCAAAGTATCCCAAATTTCCCTTGCATTCTCAAGACGGCTGATTTTGTTGAATTCTTCGGGGCACAATCCGTTGAACAGAATATCACAAGCTTGAGCATTGTATTGCAGCATCTTCAACTCTTCCATGCTAGCCTCACGGTTCGGTTCTCTTCCATCAAAGAATTCACCTTGCAAGCCAATACACACAATAGCCCAAACGGCGGGGTTATGTCCAAAAATATGCATTTTCATCTTATGCTTCCAACTAGCAAAATTAGTACCATCAAAGTAAGGACCTCTACGGTGGTAAATTCCCTCACTAGACACCATACTCTCCTAGGTTGTGAAACCAAGGCTATGATCACCAAAGCTATGGAAATCAAGGCAAATGGAGACCAAAGCTCTGATACCACTTGTAGGATAGAAAGTATGTCTAGAGGGGGGTGATTAGACTACTTGACCAAATAAAAATCTAGCCTTTTCCCAATTTTAAGTCTTGGCAGATTTTAGCAACTTAGCACAAACAAGTAATCAACCTACACATGCAATTCTAAGAGTATAGCAGCGGAATGTAAAACAATTACATATGAAGGTAAAGGGAGGAGTTTGGAGGGAGCAAACGCAATGTAGACACGGAGATTTTTGGCGTGGTTCCGATAGGTGGTGCTATCGTACATCCACGTTGATGGAGACTTCAACCCATGAAGGGTAACGGTTGCGTGAGTCCACGGAGGGCTCCACCCACGAAGGGTCCATGAAGAAGCAACCTTGTCTATCCCACCATGGCCATCGCCCACGAAGGACTTGCCTCACTAGGGTAGATCTTCACGAAGTAGGCGATGTCCTTGCCCGTACAAACTCCTTGGTTCAACTCCACAATATTTACGGAGGCTCCCAAGTGACACCTAACCAATCTAGGAGACACCACTCTCCAAAAGGTAATAGATGGTGTGTTGATGATGAACTCCTTGCTCTTGTGCTTCAAATGATAGTCTCCTCAACATTCAACTCTCTCTCTCATAGGATTTGATTTGGTAGAAAGATGGTTTGAGTGGAAAGCAACTTGAGGAAGGCTAGAGATCAAGATTTATGTGGTTGGATTGGAATATCTTGACCTCAACACAAGTGTAGGTAGTTCTCTCTCAGAAAATGTATGTTGAAAGTGTTGGCATATTATGATGGCTCTCTCCACGAATGAAGAGTGGGTGGAGGGGTATATATAGCCTCCACACAAAATCTAACTGTTACACACAAATCACCAAACTCGGTGGGACCGAATCATATAACTTGGTCAGACCGATTTAGTTCAAAAGGTGAACGTTAGGATTTTCGGTGGGACTGATATGTCAACTCGGTGGGACCGATTCCATTAGGGTTAGGGCATAACATAATCTCGGTGAGACCGATTACACAAACTCGATGGGACCGATTTTGGTAATAGACAAACAGAGAGTTGGCCAGACAAACTCGGTGGGACCGATTCGCTCATCTCGGTTAGACTGAAATGTTACGAAGGGGAAACAGAGAGTTTTCATTGCAATCTCGGTGGGACCGATCGCTCATCTCGGTTGGACCAAAATGTTACGAAGGGAAACAGAGAGTTTGCAATCCCATCTCGGTGAGACCGAGATCCCTATCGGTGAGATCGAAGTGACTAGGGTTTCTGGCAGTAGCTATGTCATGTGAACTCGCTGGCGCCGGATAGAAGATTTCGGTGGGGCCGAGTTTGACTTTTGGTTTGGGACATATGTGGATATGGGAAAGTAGTTGAGGGTTCTTGGAGCATATCACTAAGCATTTTGAGCAAGCAACTCATTAATCAACACCTCACCCCCTTTTAATAGTATTGGCTTTTCCTATGGACTCAATGTGATCTTGGATCACTAAATGTAAAATGTAGAGTCTTGTGCTTTGAGCTTGAGCCAATCTTCTTTCCTTAGCATTTTGAGGGGTCCACTTTCTAATCCATGCCATGCCAATCATTGAGCTTTTCCTGAAATATTTATCTTCAAGTAGCATTAGCTCAATGAGCTATATGTTGTTAGGAATTACCAAAACCACCTAGGGATAGTTGCACTTTCAAACCCACTGCCACGGGAGGGTAGGACAAAAGATGTCAAACAAGTCCTTTTCCATAAGCACATATGAGTATTTACGGAATACATGCCTGCATTATATTTATGAACTGGAGCTAGTTTTGTATCGCCCTAGGTTATGATTGTTATATGATGAATATCATCCAACGAATCCACCGATCCAATGCCTACGAGTTTTTCAAATATTGTTCTTGCTAAGTTACTACTGCTGCTATTACTGTTACACTTGCTACAAAATCATTGTTATCACTGTTACCGTTACTATTACCACTACTATCAAAACAATCATATTACTATGCTACTGATCACTTTGCTGCACATATTTAATCTCCAAGTGTGGTTGAATTGACAACTCAACTGCTAATACTTGCAAATATTCTTTGACTCCCCTTGTGTCGAATCTATAAATTTGGGTTGAATAATCTGCCCTCGGAAACTGTTGTGATCCCCTATACTTGTGGGTTATCAATACCTTTTTAGGCGCCGTTGCCGGGTAGCATAGCTATATTTGTTGAGTCACTTGGGATTTATATCTATTTATCACTATGAAGAATCTGAAGGATGCCAAAACCAAGAATTTTTCCTCTAAGACGAGGGGAGGTAAGGAACTGCAATCTAGCTCTGCACTTGATTCACCTTCTATTTTGAGTAAACTTGCAACACCACCACATGCTATTAATCTTGATATGTCGCAAGTTATTGATGATGCTACTTCTGCTATGAATGATACTCATGATGATGCTAATACCTTGTTTGATGATACTGTGCCACTAGATGAATTTCTTGATGAACAAATTGCTAGAGCTAAAGATATTGAAAATGCTAAAACTGATGAAGTACTTGAAACTGGAAATCCTGAAACACCTATTAGACCTATCTCTCATATATATGAAATGCCTAAGATACCTGAAGGTCATGTTATGGATGATGAGATAGCTAGAGATTTTCTTGCTTGCAATGATAGAGATGATCTTAAGAAATTATTATGCAAACTGAAAGAAAAATCTTTGAATGCTAGAATGAAATGTGATCCTAAGTTTGCTACTTCACCTATCTTTGGTACTGATAAGGATTGTGAATTCTCTGTCAACCCAGACTTGATTACTTTGGTTGAATCTGATCATTTCCATGGCTAATCTGAAACTGTTGTGGCACATCTTACCAAATTAAATGATACAGCGACCCTTTTTGCTAATGATGGAGAAAATTCACTACTACTATATTATGGAAGTATTTCCTTTTTCATTAAAGGGTGATGCTAAGATATGGTACAATACTCTTGCTCCTGATTGTGTGCGTAGTCCCCAGGATATGTTTTACTACTTCTCTGAAAATAATTTCCTGCTCATAAGAAACAAGCTACCTTACAGGAAATATTTAACTTTGTGTAAATTGAAGAAGAGAGTCTCCCACAAGCTTGGGGGAGGCTTCTCAAATTTCTTAATGCTTTGTCTAATCACCCTCTTAAGAAAAATTAGATACTTGATATCTTCTATAATGGACTAACCGATGCTTCTAGGGACTTCCTAGATAGTTGTGTTGGTTGTGTTTTCAGGAACAAACTGTTGAACAAGCTGAGGAATTATTGAATAATATATTAAAAATTATGATGATTAGACTCTTCCTAAACCACTGCCTAAACCCACTCCGAAGAAGAGGGGTATCTTATATCTCAATCCCGAAGATATGTAAGAGGCAAAGAAATGCATGAAGGAAAAAGGTATTAAAGCTGAAGATGTTAAGAATTTACCACCTATTGAAGAAATACATGGGCTTGACACACCACCACCACGGGTGGTAGAGGTAAATTGTTTAATGAAATTTGATGAAGGTGACATCCCTTATAATAAACATCCTAGCCAATGCTTATATGAGTTTGAAAACTACATTAGAAAACAAGATCACTTCAATGCCAATGTTATGAAACAACTAAAATACAACTCTGATATGATTGCTCTCTTGAGTGACTTGTTATTTAGAATCACTAATGATGTTAGGCGTGTGATACGTCCATTTTGCATCATGATTTCCTACTGTTATTTATAATGTTTTTATGCGCAATAATGCTTAATGGAGTAATTCTAATGCCTTTTCTCTCATAATATGCAAGGTTTACACAAAGAGGGAGAATGCTGACAGTTGGAATTCTGGACCTGAAAAGGCTACGTCAGAGTTACCTATTCCGCACATCTTGAAACAAGCTAAAAATTTACAGAGAATTATTTTGTAATATACAAAAAATACTAGAGCAAATAACAACCGGAGGGGGCCGCTAGGTGGGCACAACCCACCTGGGTGCACCAGGCCCCCCAGGCGCGCCCTGGTGATTTGTGCTCAGCTCAGGGCACCTCCGGTGCCCATCTTCTGGTATATAGGTCATTTTGACCTAGAAAAAATAAGGAGAGGACTTTCGGGACGAAGCACCGCCGTCTCGAGGCGAAACTTGGGTAGGAGCACTTTTGCCCTTCGGTGGAGCGATTCCACTGAGGGAACTTCCCTCCTGAAGGGGGAAATCGAAGCGATCGTCATCACCAACAATCCTCTCATCTTTGGGAGGGTAATCTCCATCAACATCTTTAACAGCACCATCTCCTCTCAAACCCTAGTTCATCTCTTGTGTTCAATATTTGTACCGGAACCTCAGATTGGTACCTGTGGGTTCGACACTCTTACTTATTGAAAGGACTGCGATTGATCCCCTATACTTGTGGGTCATCAAGACTCTTTTCGGGTGTCATTGCCGGGGAGTGAAGCGCTCTTGGTAAGTGGAAATCGGTAAGGAAAAATTATTACTACGTGCTGAAATTTATTGTCATTTGTTACTATGGAGAACCATCCTTTGAGGGGTTTGTTCGGGGTATCTTCACCTCGACCGGAAGAAAAATTAGTTGCCCCTCAACCTACTATACCTACTAAAAATATTGGTTATGAAATTCCTTCGGGTATGATAAAACAACTGCTAGCTAATCCTTATGCAGGAGATGGAACCGAACATCCTGATATGCATTTGATATATGTGGATGAAATTTGTGGATTATTTAAGCTTGCGGGTTTTCCCGGAGATGAAGCTAAGAAGAAAGTTTTCCCTTTATCTTTGAAGGGAAAAGCATTGACATGGTATAGGCTATGCGATGATATTGGATCTTGGAACTGGAATCGATTGAAATTGGAATTTCACCAAAAAAATTACCCTATGCATCTAGTTCACCGTGATCAGAATTATATATATGTTTTTTGGCCTCGTGAAGGAGAAAGTATCGCTCTAGCTTGGGGGAGGCTTAAGTCAATGTTATATTCATGCCCTAATCATGAGCTCTCTAGAGAAATTATCGTTCAGAACTTTTATGCCCGGCTTTCTCGTGATGATCAATCCATGCTCGATACTTCTTGTACTAGTTCTTTTATGAAGAATACTATTGAATTCAGGTGGGATCTTTTAGAAAGAATTAAACGCAACTTTGAAGATTGGGAACTCGGCAAAGGTAAAGAGTTAGGTATTAAGCTTGAGTTTGATTGTGTTAAATCTTTTATGAATACCGATGCTTTTCAAAAGTTTAGCACTAAATATGGACTTGACTCTAAGATAGGAGCCTCTTTTTGTGAATAATTTGCTACTCACGTTGATCTCCCTAAGGAGAAGTGGTTTAAATATCATCCCCCTATTAAAAGAAGAAATTAAAGAACTGGTCATAGTTAAAGATGAAACCATTTTTTTTCATTAAAACTGAGATATTCACTCCGATATTGCTACTAATGACTAATGAATACAAAGGATTGTAAATATCCTATCTTTATTTTGTTTTCATGGTAAATGGGCTATTTATGGACGAAATCAAGTCAATACATGGAAATGAGTAAAAGAGGAGATAGAGAAGATCAAGTGGGAGGTGCAAAAGATCGCATGTGTGGTCGTATGGCCTGCCATGGCCAACCTCTGATCCACCACTAATAATATCGCAAAGGGTTCAATGCCAGAAACAACACAGATCATTGCCGAAATCTCCATTTTCATCATCCACAGCAACCCTAGTCATCGCTATTTCCCATCTACATCTCCATAGACGCCACCATCTCCGCCACCATAGAACTCAGCCAACTAGCCTTACTTTGTAATCATGTATCACATCCAACATATATTGTAAGGCATATTATCAATCAATAAATCTGCATGATGTGTTCTTAAATTATTTATCCATTTGATCTAATCTCCATGTGTGAGTAGTTCGGTAATGTCATGGGTCGAGACATAGCCCTACAACCCAATGTATTTGTTGGAGGGATCGATGGAAGTACTTTGTTAACATCCCGTATGTGTAACATAAATTGCTTTGTAGTTATCTCTTGTCTTTTCCGCACCCTTCATACCTGCGGGTACCCAAGATCATGGAGAGCGAGCCACTGAGAGGCTAAGGGTAGGGAGATCGTGATGTGTTATTCTGAACACCAGTGACAGAAAGGTTTAGCATGATAACACAGATCCTATCATTGGGGATACAAGAGGTATAATCATTAAACGCCCAATGCTTTTGTCTAATTTCTATCTTAATTACTGGGGCAACTGCGTGCGATGGATAGGGCCTTTCGGTTCCACAACTGAGTCTTGATGTAGGATGTGTGCCGATCAAGACGTAATTTGCACACATCCCCCACCTCGATAAGTTGCAAGCACAACTCGATGGATGACTTCCAGGGCACAAATTAATATCATATTGATTCCATTCATGAATATATGGTTGTAAGAATAAGTCCTCGTACCCATGCCTATTTTTATTATAGGTGTTCTTAGTGTCAACTTAAATTTGATCTGGTCAAACCCTGGAATTAATACTCCTGCAGAAGCTTGGTAGAAACCTATGACTTCAAGGGTATCGCCCTCTTGTGGGTTCGATAGCTCAGGGCCACCTGTGATGAAAAAGGCAAGAATCCTTTCCGCTTCTTTGCCGGATCACTAAAGGGACTAATCGGTAAACCCCTTGTAAGAGTTCTCCCCCTATTTGTTTCCTATATTAGATCCCTGGTCCTAGGGTACCTAGCCCTAGACCCATTGCAAATGTGTAAATTCTATCCCATCTATAATATGACAGTGGGGGTTTCCCCTACTATCCCTCTCTGGTAAAAAAAACTTGGCCGTAATTTGATGTGAAAGTTGGATAGGATCACCCATGTTCTCAATTTTAGACCCCGGGCAACATCTTCTGTAACGCCCTCGATGCGGCTATATCTCCCACGTGTCAAAGCACGACTTAGAGGAATAACCGCATTGAAAGCAATGTCGCAAGTGAGGTAATCTTCACACAACCCATGTAATACATAAGGGAAAGAGATACATAGTTGGCTTACAATCGCCACTTCACACAATTACATGAATAAAACATTACATCATCCAGATACAATCAAGGTCCGTCTACGGAACCAAAATAAAAGAAGAAACCCAAATGCGACAAAGGTCCCCGATCGACCCCAACTGGGCTCCACTACTGATCAACTAGAACGAAACAACACAAAGGACAAGATCTTCATCGAGCTCCTCCTGAGCTTGGTTGCGTCATCTGCACGGTCTCATCGGCACCTGCAAGCTGGTTTTGGAAGTATCTGTGAGTCGCGGGGACTCAGCAATCTCACACCCTCGCGATCAAGACTATTTAAGCTTATGGGAAAGGTAAAGGTATGAGGTGGAGCTGCAGCAAGCGACTAGCATATATGGTGGCTAACATACGCAAATGAGAGCGAGAAGAGAAGGCAAAGCACGATCGAGAACTATGATAAAGAAGTGATCCTAGAACAACCTACGTCAAGCATAACTCCAACACCGTGTTCACTTCCCGGACTCCGCCGGAAAGAGACCATCACGGTTACACACGCGGTTGATGTATTTTAATTAAGGTCAACTTCAGGTTTTCTACAACCGGACGTTAACAAATTCCCATCTGCCCATAACCGCGGGCACGTCTTTCGAAAGTTCAAATCCCTGCAGGGAGTCCCAACTTAGCCCATGACAAGCTCTCACGGTCAACGAAGAAATAGACCTCCTCCCGAGACATTCTGATCAGACTCGGTATCCCGATTCTACAAGACAACTCCGATAATGGTAAAACAAGTCCAGCAACACCACCCGCTGTGCCGACAAATCCCGATAGGAGCTGCACATATCTCGTTCTCAGGGCACACCGGATAAGCTAAGCGTACGGGAGCCAATGTAACCCAAGTTTCCAAGGGACGGCCCCGCACGGTGCTCTAGGTTGGACCAATGCTCAAAGGAGCACTGGCCCGGGGGTTTAAAATAAGATGACCCTTGAGTCCGCAAAACCCAAGGGAAAAGACTAGGTGGCAAATGGTAAAACCAAGGTTGGGCATTGCTGGAGGAATTTTATTCAAGGCGGACTGTCAAGGGGTTCCCATTATCACCCAACCGCGTAAGGAACGCAAAATCCGGGAACATAACACCGGTATGACGGAAACTAGGGCGGCAAGAGTGGAACAAAACACTAGGCGAGAGGCCGAGCCTTCCACCCTTTACCAAGTATATAGATGCATTAATTAAATAAGAGATATTGTGATATCCCAACAAGTAAACATGTTCCAACAAGGAACAAACTTCAATCTTCACCTGCAACTAAAAACGCTATAAGAGGGGCTGAGCAAAGCGGTAACATAGCCAATCAACGGTTTGCTAGGACAAGGTGGGTTAGAGGCTTGGTTCAACAATATGAGAGGCATGATAAGCAAGTGGTAGGTATCGCAGCATAGGCATAGCAAAAGAGCGAGCATCTAGCAAAGCAAAGATAGAAGTGATTTCGAGAGTATGGTCATCTTGCCTGAAATCCCGCAAGGAAGAAGAACGAGTCCATGAAGAAGACAAACGGACATAGACGAACGGGTCCTCACAAACGCGACGTTACCGTAACCAACCCGGAGAAGCAAACACCGGAAAGAAGCACACAACATAGTAAACAACCAACACATGAACATGGTATGATATGCGGGATGCGGTATGCGATGCATATGCATGATTTGCAAGGGAAAGAATGAACCTGGCCTTAACTTGGAAATCCAAGTGTACCACTGGAAAGGGGAGATGAAATCGCTTGAAAACGATATAAAGATCACCGGAATCGGAGTTACGGTTTGGAAATGGCAAGCCATTCAAATATGGCACCGGTCTGCGATTTACAGCAAGTAGCCATCTAAATGCAATGAGATGAAGCTACAGCACCCAAACATGACAACAAAATACATGGAAGGGATCCATTCATGATGCTTAACAAAAGATGAACACTGAGCTACGGCCAATTCATCCATTAACAGGTTCAAACAAGCATGGCAAAAATGCATTTGACAAACAGATTTCAGACTTAGTGAAATTAACACTTGTCTGGAATCTCGGATCAGATAGCACACTTTGGAGCATGAAAACTATATGCTACAGGAACTGAACATGGCAAAGTAAAGCATGGCATGGAGCTACTCAAAGAGCTTAACAAAAGTCCCTTAGTGACCTTGAGCCAAAAGGGAACAGAAAATACAATTGCAAGCATTTGAACATGACAAAAACATAAACAGATCTCAAACTTAGAGAAAAACTGGAGCATGCGAATATGCTAACAAGTAGGCATGTTCACGAGCTCGATGCACTCACTACAGAGCAAGGCATGACAAACTAAGCATACACACATTAAGAATATACATTATATCAGCTAGACATGGCAAGAACAACAACATAGCATGCACGGATCAACAACAACATCCTCGACAAAATCGCTAACAAGTAGACAATCTGCCCAAATTCACGAAATAGCAAAAGTAGAGCTCGATTGACTCAAGCTAGGGTGCTCCATAATGCAAACAAAGACATGGATGGATAGAGCACCACAATATTAACAAATCGTCCTTACTAATCATCCTTAAAAGAGGCACGGATCACTAGGAAACAACATGAACATATGGCATATTGATAAAAACAGATCAAGGACTTAGTGAAATTCTAAGTCCCTGAAATCAGCATTAACGAATGCACCACTTTGCAAGCTTGTGCTAGTCACCACACATATCACAAAAATACATGGATTGCACCTTTGTAAAGATGGCAAAACATATAACAAAACTCATGTAGAGCTCAGGGGCATATCATGCACACAATAATCATGGAAAAAATGACAAATAGCTATTTGGTGCAGCAGATCTGACAATTAACTCAAATAGCACTCTTCCAACAGCATTTAGGGCATCAAGATGAACTCAAATGAAAATGATGCAATGAGATGAAATTATGTACTCTCTGAGACGAACATTTGGATATGCTACACGACCAAAACGGATCTACGGATGAAAAGTTACGATGCGATGAATATGGGCATATGAAACATGGAAATCTCGGGGACTTAGTAGAAATTACCACTCCGAGAACAGATCTAGGGTTCGTGCACGCGAACCGAGGCTCGCCGGAGACGTCGCCGTGGTGGAGATTGAGGTCGCCGGAGGGCGTAGCTCGCCGGATCCGGCCCTCCCGTGGCTGGATCTGGCCGGAGAAGGAGCGAGGAGGCGCGGGGCGCGGTGAACGGCGCGGCGTGCTGCGGCGACCGACGGCCTTGAACGGCGTGGCGCCGGCGATGGTTGGCGGACGGCAGCGGAGATGGCGGTGCGGTGGCGGACGGCGGCAAACAGGGCGGCGGCGCGGCTGTCCGGGCGGCGGGGCAAGGAGGCAGGCGGCGGCGGCGTTCGGGCCCTCGGGGGCCGGCGATGGGCTCCCCGGGCCGCGCGGTGGAGGAGGCGACCGAGCCACTCAGGCGGCGACACGTGGCGGCGGACGTCGCGGGCGGACATGTCCGTCGGCGGGGTTTCGTCCGGCGGCGGGGGGAAAAATGGATCTAGGGTTTTAGGGAGAAGGGAACCGAGAATTTCGGAGGGGGTGTATTTATAGGCATAGAGGGAGTTAGGAGAGTCCAAATGAGGTGCGGTTTTCGGCCACGCGATCGTGATCAAACGAACGAGATGATGGAGGAGGTTCAAGTGGGTTTTGGGCCACTTTGGAAGGATGTTGGGCTGCAACACACACGAGGCCTGTTCGGTCCCTCGGTTAACTGTTGGAGTATCAAACGAAGTCCAAATGGTACGAAACTTGACAGGCGGTCTACCGGTAGTAAACCAAGGCCGCTTGGCAAGTCTCGGTCCAATCCAGAAATGTTTAACCCACACACATGAAAAGAAGGTAGAAATGACCACCGGAGGAGATAGGAGCGCCGGAATGCAAAACGGACAACGGGGAAAATGCTCGGATGCATGAGACGAACACGTATGCAAATGAAATGCACATGATGACATGATATGCAATGCATGACACGCAAGCAATGACAAGGCAACAACAGCGAATAACTAGAGGACACCCGGCATATCGGTCTCGGGGCGTTACATCTTCACACTCATCCTCCACGATCATATTGTGCATCATAAAACAACATGTCATCACCTCCCATAAGGTCTTGGATCCCATTATTTAAGAGGTCCATGAACAACTGCCAAATAGGCTTGGAGCACTTCCAATGCCCTCTCAACCTATTGGCTTGTTCTTTTTTTTTCGTTTCATTTTTCTTTTATTTCTTCACCAGTTTTTCTTCAGTTTTCTGTTTTTCTTTGTTTTTCACCGGTTTTTTTGTTTCTTTCCAGATTTTTGTTGTTTTTTCTTTTTTTCTTTATTTACTTTGTTTCTTTCTCGGTTTCACTATTTTTGTACTTTTCTTTCTCTATGTGTTTTTCTGAAAATGAAAATGAAAATAGGAAATTAATATGGTTAGCAACAAATTTCTTCTAAAAATGAAAAATGTAGCAACGCACTTTTTGTTAAAGAAAAAGCAAGCGAGCGCACTTTTGTTCATATCATTTAATTTTTTCATCACACTAAATGTTCAACATGTATTTGAAAAATAATGAAAATAGGGAACAAAAAAAACCCAAAACAAATATTAATAAACCAAAAGGAAGGAAGAAACCTGATGGAAACAAATATAAAAAAATGAAAAAATAAACATGGAAAGACAGAAAAGGAAACAAATAAAGAATAGAAATAGAAAACCAGGAGAAATCAAAAAATAGGCGCGTACTAGCGATACAAAAGCAATATCGTACTATTGGAAATAGAGAAAACCGGCCAATAAAGAATAGAAATAGAAAACCAGGAGAAATCAAAAAATAGGCGCGTACTAGCGATACAAAAGCAATATCGTACTATTGGAAATAGAGAAAACCGGCCAACCACTCGATCGCCGCAGCAAAGAAGTGTAAAAGGCTAGGCTTGTTGGGCCGCAACGCATGAGCGGATGTGTGTATTAGCAAGCTTGTCTGCCATCTCGAGTGCTCGTATTCGTCGACCTGTGTGGGGGAAGGGACCTCCTCCCCAGCGCCTATTGCGCCGCTTATGTTGTCCTGGCACCGACGCCCCTAGCTACATGTGCTGACACAAGAACAAGCCGAAGAACTCGCTCACGGCATGTGCTGCATTCCATGGTCGGTCGGTTCGGTGTCAACTAGTCGCAGTTCACCGGTCAACTATCGACCATTGACTTTAAAAGAAATAAAATCAGAAAAACAAGAGTTCAAAAACAAGTGCTCATGGAATTTAAAAGAAAGTTCGTGAACTCGAAAGTTCATGAGTACAAAAACAGTTCACGGGTTTTATAAAAAAAGTTCGCGAACTAGAAAAAGTTCATAGGGTTTAAAAATGTTCAAAAAATTTAAACAAGTTTAACGCATTATATATGTGGATTTGGAAAAGGTTCACATATTTGAAAAAAGATCAATTTGCAAAAAGATCTTTAAATTGAAAAAAATCATTTTTAATATTTTTTCCCAAGTTTAGAAAAAAAATCACGACTTTTAAAAAAGTGCGTGAATTGGGAAATAGCTGTAAACTTTGAGGGAAAATGTTCACAAATTTGTGACAAAAAATTTCACGATATTAAAAAATGTTCATATATTTGAGGGAAACGGTTCACTAATTTGAGACAAAAATTCTTGAATTTTAAACAGTTCGTGAATTTAAAATTAAAAAATAACCAAAAATTTTAAATTTCAAGAATTCTAGTAACGAAAAAATCATGAAAATATAAAACTAAAATAAACGAAAACTTCGAACCCGAAAATAGAAAGAAATGAAAACTAGAAAAACAAAATAGAAAAAGAAACGAGGAAACACACACCCATCCACACATTTTGGGCCGTCCTGTTGCGGGTGCAGGCGCCCCTGTTTCTCTCAAAAGTTTTTTGGTTTTTGGTTTCTGATTTCTTACATTTTTGTTCTTATTTGATTTTATAAAAAACATTAGGGTTTTCAAGAATGTTCTAAAAAATTTAAAAGTGTTAACGAATTTGAATGTTCGTATATTCAGTCCTTTTTGCTCTATATTGTTTGAAAAACTAAATATTCATGATTTAAAAAATGTTCGTGAATTAAAAGAAAGGTTTGCAAATTAAATAATGTTAGCGAGTTAAAAAAATACATGAATTTCACATGATATTTGTGAATTCAAAAAAAAATCCTGAAGTACAAAACATGTACGTGACATCAAAAGATATTCGGATGTTTAAAATATGTTCATGAATTCTAATACAAATTTTCGTAAATTCCAAAAAAGTTTAAAAATTAAGAAAAGGTTATGAATTGATAAAATGTTCGTCATTTTAAAAATATTGAATTTCAAAAAATGTTCACAAACCTGATAAAAATCTCAAATTCAATAATATTCGCAGCTATTAGTAAAATGGTCACGATTTTAAAACATGGTCGCTTTTCTAAAAATGTTCATCAATTCGAAATTTGTTGATTTTTATCAATTACGAAATTATAAAACAGTATGTGAATCTGAGTAAGAGAAAAACAAAAAAGACAGAGAAAAAAACAAAGAACAAACCGGTTAAAGTGAATGTTCTAGGATCTTATCGTGGTGGGCCAGCCCAAACAGAGGATAGCTCTCGCGGGGTGGGGGCACCCCTATTTCTTGCTTGGAGTGCTCCTCTTGGGAACTCCTTAGTCAGCTCTGTTAGCGCGGATTAGAGATGCTGGCGCTCGCAGGGGCGTGTAGCGGGCCAGCCCATTTGTTTTTTCTCTTTCTGTCTAAAGAGCAAAAAATGGGTTGTTGTTTCTCTTTCTGTCTAAAGAGCAAAGAATGGGTGTGCGGGGAGCTTCATTCGAACTTGGTACCCGACCCTTAATGTACGGGTGCACGAACCACTACGCCAACGACCAACTCGTCTTCACTAAGGTTGTTCGCCTCCGTTTATTCTTCCTCAACCTCCCAAAACCCCCGGTCCGTGAAGCTTCCCAAACCGTTTTTTTTCTGCAATAGTTTTTTTTGCCTTTTTTCTTTCCTTCTTTTTGCTAAATGTGTGCACTTTTATAAAAAAATGAAAACATTTTTCAAAATGCATGAAAGTTCATCGAAACTGAAAAAAAGTTCATCAAATTTGAGAAAAGTTCATAAAAATTGGAAAAAGTTCATTGAATATGAAAAAAGTTCATAATAATTACAAAAAATTCATCGAATCTGAAAAAAAGTTTATTGATTTTGGAAAAAGATCAGCGGATTTGAAAAAAAGATTCTCGATTTTGAAAAATTTCAGTGAATTTAAAAAAATCATCAATTTTGAAAATAGTTCATCAGAAAAATGAAAAAATTCATGAATTTTTTTAAATACACATTTTTGAATAAAAGTTCATCGAAATTCAAAATAAGTTCATTGACTTGAAGAAAAAGTTCACGTATTTGGTGCGGTAAGAGGAAAAAAGAAAAAAAAATTAGAAAACAAAAGGCAAAAAGTAAAATGAAAAAAATGAAAAAGGGAGAAAACAGAAAAGAAAGAATAAAAGAGAGGAAAGATTCTGCTTATTGGCGCGGTGGTTACACCAGTCCGTATTGAAGAGGAAGGTCACCGGTTCGACTCTTCATCAGCGCAAACAATTTTTGCACACTAAAACACAAATGGAGAATATTATATGGGCCGGCCCAGCGCGGGGCGCTGCACGCGCCCGTTTACAAAATACACATTGACCAGCGCCTGCAGCGCCAAATAGGATTCGCCCCTCCTCTTCGGCGCCCTCTGCACCGTATAAGGTACTCGGCACTCGATAGTGGTTCGGCACAGCATCGCTCGTGCCAGATGCTCAAAAACCAAACGGCAAGAAAATATGTACCACGAGGGAGTCAAACCCACATGCCATTACAGACAAACTTGGTGCTTCAACCACTGCACCAGGATAACATTGTTGTGTTATTTACGAAAACAATTATATTTAACCTGTGTTTCAGCCTGAGTATAAATTATTTGGAAAAAGGGAACGAAAAATTTGAACAAGAATTCATGAATTTGAAAACAGTTCATTGATTTCGACAAAGGGTCACGAATTGTTCACAAAAAGTTCATCATTTTTTTAAAAACATTCACGGGTTTGAAAAAGGTTCATCGGAGTTTGAAAAGAGTTCAACGAATTTGATTAAAAAAAGTTCACTGATCTATAAAAAGTTAATCGGTTCTTATAAAA